>NC_025994.2:21299920-21447582 GCF_000442705.2 Elaeis guineensis
CTTTTTCCTTCTTCTGGCTAATAATTATTCATCATAATGGGATCCTATCTTCCTCATTTTCGCATGTACTATAATTTTAGCTAATTATATTTGACGTCATTCAGCCATTGAGATGATGGCAGAACGCACAACGTGTAACGCATGCAATTGCAAGGGCAAGGTGTACCTAATGGATGGCTTCATTTGCTGCTTTTCTTTTCTTTTGGTTACCCAGGAGGCATTAGCCCACGGAGAAAGAACCACTGCGGTGGTAGTCTGATGGAACGGGCCTTATCCTTCCAACTGCATATACCGAGTTCGGGTCCCGACAAATGTTATAGCTTTGTGATTAAATGTTGGCTTAATTATAAGCACTAGTGAGTTATAGGATATGGATAGAGTTATAGGATATGGATATCACAGAAATCAATATTCCCCATTTACCTGAAGAGTATTTTGATGACAGAATTAGATGGAGGGCTCCTTCAGTCGTCTATCAGACTGCTTCAAATACTCTCCGGGCTTCACTATCAGCCGATTTTCTACAGTGATCGAATTCCGTCCGAACTTCTATTACAGGTGGACTTCAGCCGAGCTTCTAAAATAAGCGGTCTCCATCCGAGCTTCTAAATAAGCGTCTCCATCCGAGCTTCTACAATAAGCGGTCTCCATCCGGGCTTCCACGGCAACCAACCTTCAGCCGAGCTTCTACAATAAGCGGTCTCCATCCGGACTTCCACGGTAACCAGCCTTCAGCTGAGCTTCTACAATAAGCGTCTCCATCCGAGCTTCCACGGCAACCGACCTCCATCCGAGCTTCTACAGTAAACGGCCTCCTTCCGGACTCCTATAAGAACTGGATTCCAGACGAACTTCTACAACGGACGGGCTCCATCACAAGACAGGAAAGAAGCCATTGCATGGTCCTTGTTGGGATATACCGATGACCTCCGTACGCCGACTTATCTCGGACCGGTCCGACCGACGTCCGACTCTACCCATCGGACAGACAAACGACTCCAACAATGACTGCAACAATATCCGACCGAAGGTATGCCAGCCAAACAGACCGATACTGTTTTCAACCGACCGAACGATCGAACCCGTATCACCGACTCACTGTCGGGGTGGCAACCAACGTCTGACTTCCACAAGGCACCAGATCAGTCGATGATGTTTTCGAATCACCACCCGATGTCCCGACAGTCGAATACCAACATATAGTCGGCCAGCCTGTCTAAACGCCGTACAACGCTATGGGCTGTTGTCCCGTCAAGGACATACTGTGCGGCCGCCTGGGGCATTGTCCTGCCAAGGGCATGGGTCAATTCTGATGACCTGACAACCCACGTCGATTTGACAGCCTTCGACGATTTGACAACTCTCCAGTTGTCTGCACCATTAATGGCGGGACCATACCATATTCTACTATAAAATGGGGTAAGACAATAGTTTCGGTAAGTTTTCGAAAGTTTTCTCAAGCGTTCTAAAATTCTGCTAAAATCTTATTCGAGTGCTCCATTTTTATTGAAGCAGAGTACTGACTTGAGCGTCGGAGGGTCTTGTCGGAGCACCCCCAACTCTGGTTTAGACTTTTCTTGCAGGTCCCGACGGCGGCCGTGATCCCCTCGACTCCAGTTCTCAGCATCGGCAGAATTCTGCACCAACAGAATTGGCGCTAAAGGAAGGGGCCTGTGTCTTCGCAGGACCCTTGTTCTTAAAGGAGTACTCAACGGACTGTCTTCTTCGACATCTTCTTCTTCTTCTTCTTCTTGGGCAGATCCCAACTTGATGCCTCCCCGAAAGGCATCCACCAGGCGATCTACGGCCTCCACAGCCAGATCTCGGCAAGACCCACCGGCTCCGGCCCCATCTTCGAGTTTCCAGGCTCCTCCCCCTCCGGCAACGGCAGTCGGCATGGAGCAGTTTGACCTGCTGGTTCAGCAGGTCAGGGCCTCACCGAAGCGGTGCAGGCCATGCAGCAGCAGCAGCAGCCGTAGCATCTGTGCAGCTAGAAAGAGCATCGTCAGAGTTCGAAAGTCAGCGATCGGGCGGCCCACTTGGGCCAGTCCCCTGTATTCCCCGAAAGGGAAGCAGGGGCGGAGAGCCCTCTGTCTGATCACGATTCCGCCCCCGGAGGGTCCCTACCTCCATTCTGTCGGAAGACCCTTGAGATTTGCGATCGAGAGGATCTTCTGGATCAAAGGTTCCAAGAGATGGACCGACGGATCGAAGAGCTCTGCCATACTCCCCCTACTTACGGTGAGAATATCTGTACTGACCCTCCTTTTTCTCAAAGGATTATGCAGGAACCGATCCCGTCGAACTTCAAGCTCCCCCAATTTGAGAGCTACGACGGGACCTCGGATCCGGTTGACCACTGGAGGCCTTTCGGACAATGATGCTGCTCCATGGCGTGCCAGACGCCATCCTGTGCCGAGTTTTTCCATCTACCTTGAAGGGAGCAGCAAGAAATTGATACTCGGCATTGAAGCCGGGTACTATCTTCTTCTTTGATCAAATGAGCCACCAGTTTGTGGCTCATTTCGTCAGCAGCCGACATCCCCGGAGAGATTCGGAGTCCCTCATCAACATCAAGCAAAAGGAGGGAGAATCCATCCGAACTTATGTCAACCATTTTAATGCCGCCGCATTGGAGATCTGGAACTTGGACCAGTCGGTCGCAATGGTCATCCTAAAGAGCGGCCTTCAAAAGAATGACCTTTTATTTTTCCTGAAAAAGAAGTATCCTAGGAACTTCGCTGATTTGCTGGCTCGGGTCGAAGGATATGCCGAGCAGAGGAAGCCTTCAAGCTGAAGGACGAGGAGGCCACGAAAGAGCGGCAGGCGGGTGACCCCAGCAAGTTCGTAGCTGAAAAAGGGCTGAGTGAAGCTCGGTCGCGTTCCCAAACTCCCCCCAGACACAAGCATGTCCGAACTCCTCCCGAGCTCGTAGGCAGAAAAGTCCAGACGCAGAGTTCGATCGAGCTCTCCCTCAAGAAGATTCCACAGCTACGCCCCTCTCAATGCTCCAAAAGCTCAAGTGCTGATGGAGATCAGGAAGAAGCTGCCAAGATCGGAAAGGATGCATGCACACCCCGAGAAGTGCAACCCTAACAAGTTTTGCCTCTATCATCGTGACTACGGCCACGATACGGAGGAGTGTATTCAGCTCCGAGACGAGATCGAGGAGCTCATCAGACGAGGTCGGCTCGACAGATTCATCCGACGTCAGCCTAAAGGTAGAGAAGATCGATCGAGGCCCTACCACCACCAGAACCGCCAAGGAGGGAAGAACAGTCTGAAGATCGACCTCCAATCGGATCATCAACACCATCTCTGGAGGACCCCGATGGGGAGCAGCCAGTGGATCGATCGGACCCTCCAAGCGGCAGAGAACTGAAGAATCTATAACCTTTACTGAAGAAGATGCCCAGGAGATTCAATTCCCCCATAATGATGCGGTGGTAGTTTCTTTAAATATTGCTGACTATGATGTACGCCGCATCTTTGTTGATAATAGAAGCTCGATCGATATTTTATTTTACGATGCATTCATAAAAATATCCATTCGGATAATCGATTAGGGCCGATAAGCTCCCCATTGATAGGGTTCACTGGCGATGCTGTGCAGTGGAAGGAGTAATAATTTTGATCGTAGTTGCAGGTCGGTACCCGAAATAATCTAGAGTACAAGTAAATTTCTGGTAGTAAGGGTGCGTCTGCCTACAACGCGATACTCGACCGACCTGGCCTCAACGCCCTCCGAGCTGTGGTATCGACCTACCATTTGAAGTTGAAATTTTCTACAAACCAAGGGGTCGGAGAGGTCAGAGGAGATCAGATCCTGGCAAGACACTGCTATAACATAGCCTTACAAAGAAATGGTCAGTCTGACCCCTGTCCGGTTGATGGATTAGACACCCGTGACGACCTTGCTGAAGAACGGGGTGAGCCAATTGAAGATCTTGTCTCAATTCCTTTGAACGATGGGAATGAAGAGCACGTGGTAAAGATTGGCTCCAACTTGGGAGAAGAGGTGTGGACACAGCTCATCAATTTTCTACAAAAGAATGCGGATGTTTTCGCTTGGGTTCCAGCGGACATATCGGGGATTGATGCGAAAGTCATGGAACACCGTCTAGCTGTCGATCCCAAACATCGACCGACGAAGGAAAAAATTCGAGGTCATGCATCGGAAAGGCAGAAGCAATGGCTAAGGAAGTTGATAAACTCCTGAAAGCTGGGTTCATCAGAGAAGTCAACTATCCGAACTGGGTCTCCAATGTGGTTCTCGTCAAGAAGGCGAATGGCAAGTGGAGGATGTGTGTAGACTTCAAAAAGCTGAACAAAGTCTGCCCGAAGGACAGTTATCCTTTACCCAAAATTGATCAATTGGTAGATGCAACCTCGGCCACGAGCTTCTCACTTTCATGGATGCATTTTTCGGCTACAATCAAATCAGGATGACGCCAAAGGATGAAGAAAAAACTGCTTTTATCACTGACCATGGTCTTTTCTGTTACAAGGTCATGCCTTTTGGCCTCAAAAATGCAGGGGCGACCTATCAACGGCTGGTGAACAAGATCTTCAAAGAGCAGATCAGTCGCAACATGGAGGTCTACACGGATGACATGCTTGTAAAAAGTAAATCCTCAATGAACCATGTCGCCGACCTTAAAGAGACCTTCGGTGCCCTCCGAAAATACAAGATGAAACTGAACCCAGCTAAGTGCGCTTTTGGAGTAACCTCAGAAAAATTCTTGGGCTTTATGGTATCGGGGTGCGGGATCGTAGTAAATCCAGAAAAGATCCGTGCCATCTAGGAAATGACCGCCCCGAAGTCAATAAAGGAAGTTCAGCGCCTTACTGGAGAGTGGCAGCTCTGAATCGCTTCGTCTCAAGGTCGGCCGAATGGTGCCTACCTTTCTTTCAGACTCTCAAGTAGCCGAAGAACTTCTGTTGGACCACTGAATGTCAGCAAGCGTTTGAAGAATTGAAGAACTATCTCGGCTCACCTCCGCTATTGGCAAAGCCCGAACCTGGAAAGGAGTTGTTCCTGTACCTGGTGATTTCTCCTGTGGCTCTCGCAGCAGTTCTGGTTAAGGAAGAAGCAAAAATTCAACAGCCGATCTATTACATAAGTCGAGTATTGAGAGATGCCGAAATCAGGTACACTAAATTAGAGAAACTAACTTACTCCTGTTGATTGCAGTCCGAAGGCTCCGACCTTACTTTCAAGGGCACACCATAACACTGCTCACCGACCAGCCGATTAAGGTAGTTCTGCATCGAGCGGATGCTTCTGGAAGGATAGCGAAATGGACAGTCGAGCTCATGAAATTCGATATCAACTATCGACCTCGACCGACGATAAAAATCCAGATATTAGCAGACTTCATAGTGGAATGCACTATCCCGGAAGAAGCCGAACTTGAACGAGGTGAAGCTGACAACCCAGGCTCCGTCCGAACTCCCCTGAGAAAGAACAGATCTCTCTGATGGTTTTTGGGCCCTCTATATGGAGGTTCCTCCAACATGTCAGGCACGGGCGCGGGCCTGATCTTGGTCAATCTGGAAGAAATTATCATGGAGTACGCACTGCACTTCGAATTCTCTGCGATAAATAACAGAGCAGAATATGAAGCTCTGATTGCAGGACTGAAGATCGCCAAAGAATTAGAGATAGATCGACTCCAAGTCTACAGTGACTCCCAATTGGTGGTGGGACAAGTCAACGGAAGCTATGAAGCTGGGAGGACAGTATGGCCAAGTATCTTGAAAAGGTAAAAGAGATCATCTCCGCCTTTGGCAGCTTTGACATCAAGCAGATTCCAAGAGCAGAAAAGACCAGGGCCGATCTTCTCTCCAAGTTGGCTACATTGGCTCCGACTGAACTACCAAGGAAGTCTTCTTCGAAGTTCTGAAGTGCCCAAGTATGGAAGAACCGCAGCTTGTAATGGAGATCAGCCATGAACCCAGCTGGATTGACCCACTGGTTGCATATCTCAAAGACGGGGTTCTTCCTCATGATGCAAAAAAAGCTCGGAAGCTTAGAAACCAGACCTCCCAATATATCCTTTATGAGGGCAAGCTGTACAAGAGGTCGTACTTTTTGCCCCTCCTGAAATATCTCCGGCCTTCTGAAGCTGACTTTGCCTTGTGGGAGGTACATGAAGGAGTCTGCGAAAGTCACCTGGGGGCCAGATCCTTATCCCACAAATTGCTCCGACAAGGTTATTACTGGCTTACAATGTACCACGACTTCATTGAATATATCAGAAAGTATGATCGGTGTCAGAGATATGAGAATATCCAAAGACAGCCCGCCTCCGAACTTACACCTTTGAGTGCCCCATGGCCGTTTGCACAATGGGGAATGGATATCCTTGGATATTTTCTCATGGCGTCCGGACAGCGAAAGTTCTTCTGGTGGCAATTGACTACTTCACCAAGTGGGTCGAAGCCGAACCTTTGGCGAAAATCACAGAAGCAAAGTGCAGGACTTCATCTGGAAGTCAATTGTTTGTAGGTTCGGCTTACCCAGAACTCTCATTACTGATAATGGGCGACAATTTGCGGGAGAAAAGTTTGCTAAATTTTGTGAGGACTTAAACATCTCCTATAACTTCACGTCAGTAGCCCATCCGCAGGCAAACGGCGAAGCCGAGGTGACTAACAGGACTCTGTTGCAAGGAATCAAGGCGAGACTTGAAAAAGCAAAGGGAAACTTGGGCAGACAAGCTTTATCATGTGTTATGGGCATACTGAACTACCCAAAGACTGTCCACGGGGGAGACCCCCTTTGCCTTAGCCTTCGAATAGAAGCCGTTATCCTGATTGAACTCAAGCTTCCGTCGGTGCGAGTCGTAGCATTCGACGAGCAGTGCAACTCACAGGATCTCAAGGCCAACCTTGACTTGTTAGAAGAAAATGGGAGACAGCTCAAGTTTGGATGGCATCTACAAGCAGAAAGTAGCCCACTACTACAACTCCCACATCAAGAGCAAAGCCTTCAGAGCGGGAGACTTAGTACTTCGGCAAGCCGCTGTTTCACAACCTCAGAACCAAGGAAACTTGCCCCAAACTGGGAAGGCCCGTATGAAGTAAGGAGGTAGTCCAGTCCGGGACATACTATCTAAAAGAGCTCGGAGGAGCAGACCTTCCGTGACCATGAAATTCAAAAAATTTACGAATGTATTACCGGTAACTTTGCCTTAAATAAAAATTTTATGTTCGCATATCTTTTCTTTTTGCATGAGCTTATAACGACAGAGAGTAGCTCCTTCAGACAATCGAAGCTAACGTGTCGGGGACAAGAGGAGAACCTCATCCCGACATAAACGAAGGCCCGATTATTAAGAGACGGATGGGGGGAGAGGCCCTGCAACGGCCCTTATGTGCCCCCACAGCCATGTTAGGAACAGGAAGAGAACCTCCTCTAACATGAGCAAAGTCAAAGTCCGTTATTAAGAGACCGGATGGGGGGAGAGGCCCTCGCAATGGCCCTTATATGCCCCCACAGCCATGTTAGAAACAGGAGGAGAATCTCATCCTAACATGAGCAAAGTCGAAAGCCCGGTTATTAAGAGACCGGATAGGGGGAGAGGCCCTCGCAACAGCCTTATGTGCCCCCACAGCATGTTAGGAACAGAAGGAGAACCTCATCCTAACATGAGCAAAGTCGAAGGCTCGATTATTAAGAGACCGAATGGGGGAGAGGCCCTTGCAACGGCCCTTATGTGCCCCCACAGCCATGTTAGGAATAGGAGGAGAACCTCATCCTAACATGAGCAAAGTTGAAGGCCCAGTTATTAAGAGACCGGATGGGAGGAGAGGCCCTCGCAACGGCCCTTATGTGCCCCACAGCCCTGTTAGGAACAGGAGGAGAACCTCATCCTAACATGAGTAAGATCGAAGGTCGGTTATTAAGAGACCGAATGGATGGAGAGGCCCTCGCAATGGTCCTTATGTGCCCTCACAGCCCTGTTAGGAACAGGAGGAGAATCTCGTCCTAACATGAGCAAAGTCGAAGGCCCGATTATTAAGAGATCAGATGAGGGGAGAGGCCCTCGCAACGACCCTTATGCACCCCCACAGCCATGTTAGAACAGGAGGAGAATCTCGTCCAAACATGAACAAAGTCGAAGGCTCGATTATTAAGAGACCGGATCGGGGGAGAGGCCCTCGCAACGGCCCTTATGTACCCCCACAGCCCTTTTAGGAATAGGAGGAAAACTCATCCTAACGTGAGCTAAAATTGACTGTGTTGGAAACAGGAGGAGAACCTTGTCCTAACATAAATGAAGACCTGGTCGTGTAAGATCGGATGAGGAGAAAAGCCTCCTCAACGGCTCCTCTACATCCCTACAACCCCGTTAGGAGCAGAGGGAAAATTCTCACCCGAACATAAAAAAAAAAGAGAGGAGAGAGAAAAAAAAAATGACGAGCTACACCAGAGATAAGAAAAAAATAGACTACATCTAAGACACAAGGAACCTCGTCTCAACGAGGAAGAAAACTCTTGTCAAAAACCCTCGGTCTCTAAGGGGGGACCCAACACTGCAGGAGAAAATAGACTTCCTCAAAGTAACAAGAAGTTTGGGCCCCAAACTCGAACACCGGAAAAAGCATCAAATTCGAATGGCCTCGAAAAGACCTTCGATCATGAACAAAAAGGACGAATCAACACGATGATGATCAGGAACCTTCAAACAACATCGACATCGAATAAGATGAAAGATAAGAGGAGCTCGGTAAACGACAACTCAGAGCAAGAATAGATAAGGTAATGAGAAAATTCTTTTTCATTTCATTAGTAAAGAGTACATTACAAAGCTTTGAAGGCCAAAAAAAAATGACAACATGGAACAAAAGGTAAAAGAAGCTCTAAGGAAGCTCGGCTTCTTCTGACTTCGAACTCTCGGTTCCAGCCATTATCAGGGATTGCTTTAAGTTCTCAACTTCTTCTTCCAGTTCTTTCTTTCTTAACAGCATCTCCCGATATATTTGGTGAAACCACCGGCTTTCACCCTCGATTTCTGAAGCCTTTTCTCAGAACTTCAGACTCCGCTTCAGCATCCTTGACCGCCTGCTGCTCATAGGTTAGCTGAATTTTCAGCCACTACAGTTCGGCCTTCTCCTTCCAAGGGCCACGGATAGTTCTTCCATGGTTTCCCTCAGGGATCGGAGCTCGTCGGAGCCTTGAATTGAAACGGCCTGGGCTCTTTTGGACAACTGCTTCTGAAGGTGAGCAACCTCATCGGTCGCCGTCCTAAGCCTCCTTCTGTAGTCGTCTATTTGCCCGCACCAGCCAACTCGGTAAGTGTTGTAATTCATCTCGACATCCTGTAGCTGCTTCGGAGATCAAAAAATTTCTTCGACCAGTCCCGATCATGATCGACCTGAGTTGTAAGCCAGGATGAGCTCTCTTCCAATTGGCTGATCTTCTCCGTGCGACAGCCAACTCGACCTCGAAGGAGCTGATCTTGGAAGCCTGAGTCCAAGATCGATCGTTGGTGCATTTCTGGAGTTCCTCAAGCTCCTTCACGAAGTCGGCCTTCTTCCGGGTGTAGTCCATGAAGTCCTTTTTATGGAGGTTCCGAAGGTGAGTAACCTCCACGGTGGCTTTCGAATGGCTCTTCCTCAATCTGTGAAGTTTGTCGTCCATCTTCTTTGATTTCTTCGTTAGGTGATGAACTTCTCTTCTGAGATCCCAGATCATTGACTTCAAAAAATCTCCTGTGGTACGGGAAGAGCTTCGACAGGGCACTGTTATCGAAAAATAAGAGCGTCACAACGTAAATCATCAAAAAAAAATAAATAAAAAAAAGAAGAAGAAGAAAAAGGAGCTCTCTGTAAAGAGGAATCTGATTTCATTGATTAAATAATTTTTAAGTACAAGAGAAAGAGAAAAAGTTGAAACAAAGAAAAAGTATAAAGTTAGAGGTCTCGGACCTCTGGAGCAGAAGTGGAGGAGCTCGGTGCCCTCGAAAGGTCAGTCGTGGCAGCTGTGGCAGTTGAAGAGGTCCCGACTAGAGGGAGGCCGGCGGCAGCTTCGAAAGGTCTGGCTTCATCATCGGATGCTTCATCCAGGAAGCTGAGATCGAGTTCGGAAAACTTTCCGACCACCTTCTCCTGACAGAGCTCGAAGCCTTTGATAAAGGCGGCCTGGCCGAACTTGATATTCAGATCCCTCATCTTGGAGGAGGTCTTGAACTCCTCCACTGCTTGGGCCCGTGCCTCCAGACTAGGGTCGGAATCTGCTCCTTCAGCTTGGAGACCTCGACCTCTGCCTCCTTTCTTTCCTCCTCCAAGGCGGCCTTCAGTCTGCCGAGGTTTGTTCCTCCTTCTGAAGCACCTATTAGAGACTCACGACTTCGACAACCTTCTCCTTAAGGCATGCGGCCTCGGCCTGGCGACCTTCCTCCACCTGGACTGCTTTCTTCTTGGCATTGTTCATCATCTCGATGTTGGTGATGAGCTGGTGTCCAATCTGCAAGAGCGGTCAGGAAGTCAATATGAAAACTAAGGAACGCACTAAGTGAAGAAGTGAAAGGAAGAAAAAAGTTGATCGGCCTACCTCAAGAAAGGACCCCAGAGAGCCCCAAACCCGTTGTTCGGGATCGGCATGGACGATCCTGTCGACGATCTCGGACAAAATGTACCCATCGACCAATCTTTTTATTAAATTCCTGTTGTTGAAGGGATTCTCCTCCGGATCCTCTTCGGAGCCGTTGGACCCTTCGATGGCAGCCCTACTGCTGCTGATCTTGCGGGCCACCATCTTCTTCCTTTCGACCCACGGTGCCTCCTCAGGACGAGACTCTAGAGTGGGAACCTCGATCGGAGGGCTTCTTGAAGAAGCTTGGGGACTACGGGCTCGACGTCGGAGGGGGCATCAACGATGATGGCCGCTGGACAAGCACGGTCGAGCTTGTCTCCTCTATCCTCGCCTTCTTCGCCGACCCAAAAGTTGTGGCACCTTTCCTCTTGTGGGCCTTGAGATCCTTGGCTAGTATCTGAGCTGCGTCTGCGTCCATGTCTGCAATGAAAAAAGGTCGGCACAGCTTAGAAATAGAATAAGAGAAAGAGGAAGCAGCGAATGACTTGAGAAAGAAAAATACCGGTGGGGTTGAAAGGGCTCAGGCCGACATTGAATAAAAGTTGCTTCTTCAGAAGGTCGGAGAGGAGAGGAGCTAGGTAAGCCTCAAGTTTATTGGAGGCTTCAAAGTCGTCCTTTCCCAGGTTAGAAGCCCAGCGGACGGAGTCCCTCAGGAGCCCCAAGGGGGCAACTTCGGCTGTAAAAATTTGTCTGTACTTTCTTCATTCGAAACTCAAACTCGAAAGTAGGAGGACTAGTGTTGGGTGTAAAATAACCCTAGCCGAAGTTCGTAAGAGGCCAACCCTCCCAGGACTCTTCCGGCTTCCGACCTTGTGCGGTGTCTTTCTGAACTTCCCGCCGTCCGAGCTTCCACGGTGTCCTCCGGACTCCTCCAACGACGGGCTTCTACAGTGCCCTTCGGACTCCTCCGACCGTTCGAGCTTCCACGGTGTCCTCCGAACTCCTCCAACGGACTGCTTCTACAGTACCCTCCGAACTCCTCCAACGACGAGCTTCCACGATGTCCTCCAGACTCCTCCAAAGATGGGCTTCTACAGTACCCTCCAGACTCTCCAACAGATGAGCTTCCACGATGTCCTCCGGACTCCTCCAATGGATGAGCTTCCACAGTACCATCCGAACTCCTCCAGCAGTCGACCTTCCATAGTGTCCTCTGACTCCTCCAACGGATGAGCTCTTATCGTACCCTCAAACTTCTCCAATAATGAGCTCTTTCAGTCGTCTATCAGACTGCTCCAAATACTCTCCGGGCTTCACTATCAGTCGATTTTCTATAGTGATCGATCGCCTTTCGAATTTATCCAGGCTTCCACAGTAACCGAATTCCATCTGAACTTCTATTGCAGACGGACTTCAGCCGAGCTTCTAAAATAAGTGGTCTCCATCCGGGCTTCCACGGCAACCAGCCTCCATTTGAGCTTCTATAATAAGCGATCTCCATCCGGGCTTCCACGACAACCAGCCTTCAGCCGAGTTCTACAATAAGCGGTCTCCATCCAGGCTTCTACGACAACCAGCCTTCAACCGAGCTTCTACAATAAGCGATCTCCATCCGGACTTCCATGGCAACCGACCTCCATCCGAGCTTCTACAGTAAATGGCCTCCTTCCGGACTCCTACAAGAACTGGATTCCAGACGAACTTCTACAACGGACGGGCTCCATCACAAGATAGGAAAGAAGCCATTGCATGGTCCTTATTGGGATATATGACTGACCCCCGTATGCTGACTTATCCTCGGATCGGTCCGACCGACGTCCGACTCTACCCACTGGACAGACAGACGACTCCAACAATGACTGTCGATAATATCCGACCGAAGATATGTCGGCAAAACAGACCGATACTGTTTCCAACCGATCGAACGATCGAACCCGTATCATCGACTCATTGTCGGGGGTGACAGCCGACGTCTGACTTGCACAAGGCACCAGATCAGCCGACGATGTTTTCGAGTCACCACCCGACGTTCCGACAGTCGAATACCGACATATAGTTGGCCAGCCGTCTAAACATCGTACAACCGCTATGGGCTGTCTGTCCTGGGGCATTGTCCTGCCAAGGGCATGAATCAATTCTGATGACCTGACAACCCATGTCGATTTGATAGCCCCGTGATTTGACAACTCCCTAGTTGTCTGCACCATTAATGGCGGGACCATACCGCATTCTACTATAAAATAGGATAAGGCAACAGTTTCAGTAAGTTTTCAAAAGTTTTCTCAAGCTTTCTCAAACTCGCTAAAATCCCATTCGAGTGCTCCATTTTTGTTGAAGCAGAGTACTGACTTGAGCGTCGGAGGGTCTTGCTGGAGCACCCCCAACTCTGGTTTAGACTTTCTTGCAGGTCCCGATGGCGGTCGTGATTCCCTCACTCCAGCTTCTCCAGTATCGGTGAAATTCTGCATCAACAACACTCATCAGTAATAGAGAGCTATCTGAAAGAAGAGTGTCCTACAAGTCAATCGCATGAGTGATGCGATGAAATTTTTCTTTATAAAACTTCCAACTCATATAATGATATTTTATTGGATAATAAAATGAGGTATTAATTCATCATTTTAGTTGCATCTTAATATATTTAAGATTACGATGAACTCCAAAGATTAGAGTAATAATTTTAGGAGATATAAATGGGTCATGTCTGTGAGACCTAAAATCCTAAAATTCTAACCACAAACATTCCTAATCGTAGGAGCATTGAGTCAGAAATCAATGCTCTAGAAAGACTGGTATATTTTATGTATGCTCAATAGAGAGGATGGCTGATCTCATTAGCCACTTGTGTGAAGATACTTATACAAAAATATAGGTACTCATTAGGAAATAAGTTCACTGAATTGACTCGCCGACAGAGAACATCTTATGGAAGCCTTACTTACATGTCAAAATATAGTTCTCTAAATAGAAATTGTGCAAGTGATTCTTAGAATATTTTGATGACAGAATTGGATGGAGGAATTGGATGGAGGGCATCGATGTTACAATTCCATGCATGTATGTTACAATTTTAATATTAACACTCATCGGTAATAGAGAGCTATCTGAAAGAAGAGTGCCCTACAAGTCAATCGCATGAGTGATGCGATGGAATTTTTCTTTATAAAACTTTCAACTCATATAATGATATTTTATTGGATAATAAAATGAGGCATTGATTCATCATTTTAGTTACATCTTAATATATTTAAGATTACGACGAACCTCAAAGATTATAGTAATAATTTTAGGAGATATGAATGGGTCATGTCTGTGAGATCTAAAATCTTAACCTTAAATATTCCTAATCATAGGAGTATTGAGTCAGAAATCAATGTTCTAGAAAGACTGGTATATTTTATGTATGCTCGATAAGAGGATGGCTGATCTCATTAGCCACTTGTGTGGAGATACTTATACAAAAATATGGATGCTCATTAGGAAATGAGTTCACTGAATTGACTCGCCGACAGAGAATATTTTATGGAAGCCTTACTTACATGTCAAAATATAGTTCTCTAAATAGAAATTGTGCAAGTGATTCTTAGACCTGAGATCACCATAGAATCTTGTGCACATGAATCATATTTTGGTTCATACTCAGGTATGCATTAAAACATATATGGGATGTTCTAGATATGGTGGAGTGTACATGAAGATTGCGAGTCAATCAATAAAGAATTAATCACTCCTAGTAAGAGGAGATCGTATCCTATAAATTCTCATATCTAGATGACTCAGTAAAGTCTTTTGGCCAAAAATCGGATGAAGATTAGAAAAAATTTTTAATACTTCAATATTGGATTCGTTATTGATTGATTGAGAATCGATATGAATATGTGGTTGAATTTGATATAATTCCATACTCATGAACATATTTGAAATGCAGGGATGATCAAAAGATTGAATTACACGGTAACTTACTATTAAAGGATATGTTTAGTATTTTTATCAAATTTTATATCTTCTGAATAGTCATGATACGTTGCTAGATGTCAATCTTGACTTATCGGTTTGATTGAATGAAAAAGTTTAATTTGATCACCGATTAGAAAGAATTTTAATTGCTGAACTCAGTTAGCTCATTTTTGATTTTAATCGATTAAAAAGAGTCTAATCAAATTAGGTCAACTTGCATCCGGACCTACTATTGGCTAGATATGAAATGCAATGGATCACACACACAAAGAAATAGATCAAGAATCTTTTTTGATAAGGTTGATTGGAGTTTTGAATCCAATCAGGATTTTCGATAAGTATACTAGCATGTGTGAAAACCTAGCTCTTTGAATCAGATTTAGATTCGGTTTGAATTTTACTTTCTGATCAAATCAAATTAAGCTATAGGCTAATTTGGATTTAGATCAGAATGTTGGTGCTTTGGAAGGTGCCACATAGTCTTGTGGGGCACTATAACCAAGAGTCCAAACTTGGTTGGACTTTAGGCACGCAAAACATGAATGGCATGAGTGTCTTGGCGTGAAGAAAAGCAGAAGACTCCTTCTGCTTTGGGATTTTGATGTGTGTGGCAGCCCACATCATCCTCCATCCTCTGGCACACATCTCAAAGATTGAGATGTTCATATTTTGGATTTTTTATGACATGGAAAGATGGAAAGAATCGCACGAGAAGAGCTCATGCGACTCATTGCATTAAGAGGAGTCCTTCTGTGTTCAAACTTTATTTAAATGGGACACCATCTATCAGATATTATTTTTTAATGGTTACATATTTAAATAAATGTTTATCTAAAATTTTTTTAGATTTATCTGATGATTGAAGAATGCCTGAAATGTCCTTGGCGTGCACACGCGTGGTGATAAGGAAGATGTGCGAAGGGATGCGAAAGAGATCTTCTGTTTTAAGTAGAAGGAGGCATCTCCTCCTTCCTTATCAGATGATCTGAGATCAAATTTAAATATCCTTTCTACATGGCAAGATTTGAAATTTTTTGAATTGAGATGGGATGCTTAAATGCCTCTTCATTGTTGCATGCATGGGGAAGAAATCAGATCGATGTATCAGGCAAAAGAGTCCTTCTGTTTGAAGACTCTTAATTTTCTGAAATGTAGATCATATATGTGATTTGAATATGGGTATGTCCTTTCTTTTAGGTGCCTCCCTGACACCTATAAATAGATGTGCGCACTAGTGTTCGGATCATTCAGAAAAACTTTTCAATTCTGTCTCATTTTCTCTCCTTTCTTTCTTATATCCCTTCTTAGTCTTAAGATAAGGCTTTGGTACTTAAGACAAAGCCTAATCAAATCCAGACAAGGATGAGGAAGGTCCTAAAGGAGGAAATTTGAAAGTTCATAGAAAGTTCTAACAGGATCGAGTTAGATTCTTGAAGAAATCTGATTGGCACAAGGCTAGTCGAGTTCTAGAGACTAGAACTCTTGAAGCAAGATGAAGCAGAAGTGCTATTTTTGGTTCAATTTCTTTGTGGATCACTATTGGAGGTTGAATACTTGGATGTTTAGTAAAAATTGAAATTAGCGTTATAAGTGTTCCTCTTATCCAAGTTTATTTTATATATGCTTTGATTGTTATAGTCAAGGGATTCTGAGTTCTAAGGTTTCGATGCATTAGGATATTTTGAATAAAAATTTTAAACACCCAACCCTTCTGCTGTGCCATCGGAACCTAACAATAGTATCAAAGCCTGCCTTGATTAATACAATCAAAGATCGAAATATGATCTTGATTATGATCCAGCTAGAATTTTTGGTTTGGTTCAAGTCAGATCAACAATTGAACCCAATTGAATATCCAAACCTTAACATATCTTAGAGATATTTAGATACATAATGTTATGATTATGATTATGTTGATATTTTTTAGAGATATGTTTAGTTGTATGATATCATGATTATGATCATGAGATACGTTTAGATGCATTGATTTAATGATAATTATCATGATTATCTTGATACAACTATAATTGTGCATTATTATGATTGGTTAAATAGGATGTACATGAGACCATTAAAAGTCTTCATAAAAATTATATTAAGTCGTAGTATTGTGAATCAGAAGCTAACTAATTTTCTTAAATTAATTAATTAATTAGTATCTAAGGAGTATTTCAAATATGGTGGTTATCTAATTGATTTCGTTCGCTGATCTGACCAATTTATTGATATCTAAGAAAAGCAACGGAGGACCTTCATCAATCTTAACACTTTTCTAATCAATTGGATTAATTCAAATCTTAAATGAAGCTTGCTCAATATTTTGAACACTATATATATCTTCCTTCATTCTAAGCCAATATCCTGTCAAAAATCATAGTAGATTTATTGTGATATCTACAAGACTTGCTATGGGGATTGATATGAGATTGTCTTAGTGTATATTAGATGCTTTATGATATATTTGAATATATTGCTTTATTGTGATATCCACAAAGACAGTATTTTTTAGATATGACTGTATGAAAATGAAAGATCTGATTTAACTAAAAAATACTATAGTTTGTTGTGATATCCACAAGACTATGAGTATTTTTAGAGGCAAAGATTGTGTTGAGAATTGTATGAGATGCAATTGGAAAGGTTTTTCTACTTTTGGACTCATTGAGGTTTGTTATGATATCCACAAGACTTTATTGAAGAATTAGGATCTCAATCCTAGTAAGAAACCAGTTTAAGATTTTTTCATCTACCATAGAAAGGGTTATGGTATATGATAAAATAATGAGAGTAATAACTAGAATAAAAAATCTCATTTAGTTATACATATCACCATGAGTGGTCTGCTTATACTATTGTTCTTAATTTATGTAGATTTAGTTCTGTATTATGGCTTCTTCATTTTCACAGCATGACACCATAAATAAAAATGTATTGACCAGTCTGAATCATGTGGACTGTTAAGGGACTTGCGAATTAGATTCGCACAGGAGAAGGTCTCTGATGTTCTAAAAAATTCTGATTCTGATTCGATCAGTGATAATAGGAAGGCAAAGGATGTCCCTATGGATATTATATATTATTTTTATGGCAAGTTACGATATTGAAAAAATAATTGTAAGAATTATCTTGCATACTTGAAGTATGGTGCAAGTATTGCACCGAAAAGTATGTACATGATATAGATCTATTTTTCATTGAGTGCCTCAAACTCTGATATTTGGATATTGGATACCGCTTGTGGATCGCATATATGCAATTTATTACAGCGATTATAGAATATCAGAGGACTGAAAAGAGGTGACCTCAAGTTTTTCGATCCGAGTGGGGAGTCCATTAGCGCAGAGACTGTGAAAATCTGTATGCTCAATTTGCCTTCGGAAAAGATGTTGAAATTAAAAGATTGTTATTATATACCTAAGGTCATTAGAAATATTATTTCTATATCTTTGTTATTAAAACAAGATTATGAAATAAAGTTAATGGACAATGATTGCTCTATTTTATTTTCTAATGAATATTATGGCAGCAGATATATTGATAATAATCTTTTAATTCTTGCACTCAATAAAAATATTTTTCATATTGATAGAAATATAAAAAGAAAGAGAAAAGATGTGAATATCATATATTTATGGCATTACCGTCTTGATCATATTAGTGAGTCAAGGATAAATAAGTTATACAAAGAAGAATTTTTTGACCCATATGATTATGAATCATTGAGAACTTATGAATCTTGTCTCATAGGTAAAATGACCAAGACTCCATTCTCTGAATATGAAGAGAGGGAAAAGAAGCTATTAGCCCTAGTACATTCGGATGTATGTGGGCCGATGACAACTCAGATCAGAGAAGGATACTCCTATTTTATCATCTTCATGAATGATCTATCAAGGTTCGGATATGTGTATCTTATGAAATATAAATTTAAATCTTTGATAAGTTTGAGTATCAAAGTATGGTCGAGAAACAAATTGAAAAAAATATCAAGATTCTTTGATCTGATCAAGAAGAAGAATACTTGTTTAGTGAATTTCTTAATTATCTTAAAGATAAAGGTATTCTCTTTGAATGGACTTCTCTTTATATACCACAACTAAATGGTGTAGCAGAAAGGAGAAATCGCACTTTGATGGATATGATCCGGTTCATGATGTGCTTTATGGATCTTTTAATATCATTCTGGGGATATGCCCTAAAAACTGCCACATATATATTAAACAGGATGCCTTCAAAGTCTGTTGTTAGTACTCCATGTGAGATATGAAAAATCATAAACAAAAAACATGATTGAAAATAAGAAGTCCTTTTATTAATAATAAAATTTTATAAGTATAAATATAAGTCCTGAAATTATAATGTGTCAGCCAACAATTGGTTTTTAGGATACACATCCAACAAAAAAATAAGAGATCATACCAAAAGTAGCCAATGCATTTGCACTTCTTTCCACCTGTGAAAAATTATGGAAAGACAGTGTTATAAAATAGATCTACCCATTAGGTAGCCATAAATCAAGACCATCATTACTCAAGTAATCACACTTGAACCATCGGTTGACAAGTATGCCGAAGGCTCTCGGTAATGCTTTGCAACAGATGTCATCCCAGCCTTTGTCCTATAAAATCAAAAATTAAACCACTGTAACATGTCTCTTAGTCATAATAAGTGGGAGAGATTTATTCATAAATAGCCATTACAAAGTTCACCCTAAGAAGATAACCAAGTCAAGAAAGCATCTCAGTCTCAATAAACCAAGGCATGGGCCTATAATTATTGAAAATATATAAGATCCTTAGATTACAGCCTAGTGCAGTGTTTCTCAACATCATGAAGAGTGTCAGAAGCTGCCCAACCCTCAACTTGAGAAACTTCAGACCATAGGTGAACTAGAACCATCACCACATTTGAGTCATTCTTTTTACATGAAAAGGAACGGGTGTTTCAATGTCTGGAATGCTCTTCCATATTGTCTGGGCTTTGACCATCAAATAGAATCCTATTTCATCTTCAAATAATAACACAAAGAAAGAACAGCAACAACAATAATTAAAGTTTGTACCATTTAGATAAAGTTATCTACATCAGGTTGTTCCACTAAAGGACCGGTTAAAATTTTATAGCCATCCATCAACCCTGCATTATACCTTTTTTTTTGGTCTTTCTACCCGCCTCGTACCTTAGCAGAAAACAAGATTATGCACAAGAAGCATAACCATACAATAACTTTTCTTTATTGAAAATATAAACATGAGAATGCATATAAACTCAACTGATTGCACTTTATAATTTAAGATGACGAACATTTTAAGAAAGGATATTGCATGAATAAATAATTCTTAGAAATTACTTGCTTCACTACATTCAGAAGACATACTGTAAATTACGCATGCGGATTGTAGACTCTTCTCTACCTCCTAAAAGCTCTCTCTGTAGATTTAGAATCCAATATTAGCAGTGAAGCAGAGTTTTTTAGAGAGAGAGAGTGTAAGGATGATTAATTGCTGTTTAAGCTTATGTGGAAACTTGGTAGAAGGATTCACATCACATAATGAAATACAGCAACACTATAAAGGATCATCAAATTTGCCAAAGCTAACACACAAATTTCGTAGGATGATTCACATTGCAGGATGAAATTAACAATCTAAGGACATCTAAAGAGTTCAATCCCAAGTTTGAGAGGAGGTCTCACCTCCTCCTGAGCAGCTTTCCAGATGTTCTTCTTTGCTTGTAAGTTAGCATTCCTTGGGCTCATATGCAAACTGAAAACATGAAGCGGACTGGCAATTGTTAGAAGCATAAAAATTAAAAATTGAAAAAAATATGAAAGGTACTTGTACAGCTGGGGAAAGCAAATAAGCAGATAAAAAAAAAAGATATAGCTAGGAAACAAAAAAGTCTAGTAATCATTAGTAGATGGGAAGAGCAAACTTATAAGAGTTACTTCTGGTATTATTTCTTCCATGATTCTAAAGTTGAATGTGCAGACTGTGATTCTTCAATTGTAGGCAGCTATTGGGAAAGAAGATCAAGCCGAAACTGTATTGATCTAAGCAATGCCAGACCATCCTGTGTAGCACCATTCAGTCTAGGAAGAGAATTTGCCTCCTCCATCCCTCTTCCAGACTTTCCACATCCTTCAATGGCTTTGATGCGTTCCTGGCTTTGCACAACTGTCTGATCCCACTCCTTCTTCACATTCTCGACAACCTGCACACCTCATCCATTCTGACCTGAATGAGAATAGATTAACAACAATTCATATATTAAAAATAAAGCATAAAATTAAAGAGGAAAAAAGAACACTGATGAAAGAATACTTAATGAATCTAAAATTTAGAAAAGCTGTCGTGTTTCTTCAAATTTGAATTGTTTTTGAAGAAGCAGCACTTAACAAAGAATGAGAACAAAGAATGTGTTTGATCTGAATTATAGGAACCCTCTTGCAGAAGCTCCACGCTTAGCGACAGATTTGGATGAATTGAAACTAATCAGAAGACATAAAATTCCAAATTATGGCTTATATGAACATGTTGTGTGGCTAGGCAATTCATCAAACACGCTGAAGGCATGATGCAATCCTAGGAAAATGATCGAGAAAGCCAAGAGAAAACCAGATCTGACGAGATGGAACAGGTAGTCTTTTTTTTTTTTTTTGGTAAGAGTTTAGAGTCTTCTTTAGAAGAAAAGATTTCTCAAGATTAAATTGGACGGCATCTGTTAAATTTTTTATGTGATAATAGAAAGATATTATAATAGGCGAGAGCATAGACAGAGAAGGGGAAAAATAAAAGCCGAGGCAATAGAAAGAAGCAAGAGAAGGCATTCATTGGCTCGTGTTACTGTGTAGAAGAGCAAGAGCATGGAAAGCTCCAATTCTAATTTCGGCTCGTCCTGCGGAGAAGCGAAGGGAGAGGTTCAGACCGATTTTACGATCAATTTTTTAATAAAAAATAAAAATAATTAACAATCAATTTTAAGCCCAATTTTTTAATAAAAAATTTAAAAATAATTAACGATCTATTTTATTAATAAAAAATTTAAAAATAATTTACGATCGATTTTTTAATAAAAAATTGAAATAGTTAGCAATAGATTTTGTGATTATTTTTTTCATAAAATATAGAATAAAAATAATTGAAAAATTTTGTGATCGATTTTTTGGTCGTAAAATTAATAAAAATAATTAGCGATCGATTTTACGATCGATATAATAAAAAAAATAAAAGCATTTAGTGATTGATTTACGATCGATTTTATTAATCAAAAATTAAAAATAATTAGCAATCGATTTTTCGATCAATTTTTTAATAAAAATTGAAAAAAAAAGCTAGTGATCGATTTTGTGACTGATTTTTTCAAAAAAATTAAAAATAAATAACAACTAATTTTGCTATCGATTTTATTAATAAAAAATTAATAATATCTAGAGATCAATTTTACGATCGATTTAATTAGCAATCGATTTTGTGATCAATTTTTTAATAAAAGTTAAAAATAATTAGCAAATAATTTTGAGACTAATTTTTTAATTAAAAAATTTAAAAATAGTCAATGATTGATTTTGCGTATGATTTTGTTAACAAAAAATTAAAAATAATTAGCGATCGATTTTGCAATCGATTTTTTAATAAAAAATTTTAAAATAGTTAACAAATAATTTTATGATCAATTTTTTTATAAAAAAATTAAAAATAATTAGTGACTGATTTTACTATCAATTTTATTAATAAAAAATTTAATAATATTTAGTGACTGATTTTGAGATCAATATATTAATAAAAAAATTAAAAATAATTAGCGACAAATTTTGTGATCAATTTTGCAACCAATTTTTTGGTCACATATTTTTTTAATATTTTGTAACCAAAAAATCGATCATAAAATAATTTTAATTATATTTTAATTTAAATATAGAATAAAAATAATTTAAAAATTAATAAAAAATTATTTGGTTATCGATATATTAATAGAAAATTAAAAGTATTTAGCTATAGATTTTACGATCGATTTTGTTGACAAAAAAATTAAAAATAATTAGCAACCAATTTTATGATTGATTTTTTTAATAAAAAAATTTGACAATAGTTAGTAATCGATTTTATGACTAATATTTTTTATAAAAAATTTAAAAATAAAAAGTGATAGATTTTGTGACCAATTTTATTAATAAAAAATTAATAATATTTACAATCGATTTTATGACTAATTTAATTAACGATTGATTTTATGATTGATTTTTTAATAAAAAATAAAAAAATAGTGATCAATTTTGAGATCAATTTTTTAATAAAAAAATTTAAAAATAATTAGTGATCAATTTTAAGATCGATTTTGTTAATAAAAAAATTTAAAAATAATTAGCAATCGATTTTGTGATTGATTATTTAATAAAAAATTTGAAAATAGTTAGCGATCGATTTTGTAATCAATTTTTTCATAAACCTTAAAAATAATTAGTGTAAAAATATATGAAAATAGTTAGCAATCGATTTTGTGACCAATTTTATTAATAAAAATTAATAATATTTAGAGATCGATTTTATGACTAATTTAATTAACGATCAATTTTATGATTGATCTTTAATAAAAAATAAAAAAATTAGTGATCAATTTTGAGATCAATTTTTTAATAAAAAAATTTAAAAATAATTAACGATCTATTTTATGATCGATTTTGTTAATCAAAAAATTTAAAAATAATTAACGATCAATTTTATGATTGATTATTTAATAAAAAATTTAAAAATAGTTAGCGATCGATTTTGTAATCAAATTTTTTCATAAACCTTAAAAATAATTAGTGACTGATTTTATGATGGATTTTGAGACTGACATATTAATAAAAAATAAAAATAATTAACAACTAATTTTATGATCTATTTTTTAATAAAAAATTTTAAAATAATTAGTGATCAATTTTATAGTAGTTTTTATGAATAAAAAATTAAAAATAATTAATGATTGATTTTATTAATAAAAAATTTAAAAATATTTAGCGATCAATTTGTTAATAAAAAATTAAAAATATTTAGCCATGGATTTTATGATTATTTTGTTAATAACAAAATAAAATTTCAGTAGTGACCAATTTTATGATCGATTTATTAATAAAAAAATTAAAAATAATTAACGATCGATTTTATGATTGATTTATTAATAAAAAATTTAAAAAAATAATTTGAGTAAAATTATTTTTAAAAAAATTGATCACAAAATAATGTATAGATTAAAAGATACTTTGAGTATTTTACAATTGATTTTTTAATCATAAATTTTTTTAATATTTTACAACTGAAAAATCGATCGTAAATGTATTTTGTAACTAAATATAATTTTTTTTATTTCTCTCTGTATATGGTATAATTTTAAAATTTAAAATTTATCTTTACCATTCATTATCTAAATAATTATCGTTAGAATATTATTACAAAAGATCACGTCGATCTGATAACCCTAGCTATGTCAATCAATAAAATTTGATTTTGATGGTCACAAATAATAAGATGATGATCTAATAGATAAAGACCACCAATGGATCTAAAAATTTACTACGATGATCTCGGTGATATTTACAGTACACTATCCAAATTTTACTTCAATCGAACATCATTATCATAGTCAATTTAGCACGAAATGATTTGAATTGTTAAATAAAAATAACTAATCAAAAGGTCAAATGGTGTTCGATTATAAGATAATTTTTTATATAAATAATCTTTGCTACTACTTTAATTGTCTGTACGGTAGTGATCATAAAATTCGAACCACGCATATATGAACCACCCACATTAAGTAGATCTTGCAAAAGTACAAGTATAACTACCATACTATAATAAAGACCTGTAGCAGCGGTTACTACGGCAGCGGTTTAGAAAACTACTGCTATAGAACCTATGGCAATGGTTATTATAAACCGCTGCAGTAGGTCCAAACCACCACCGTAGGTCCAACCTACGACAATGGTTATTGCGAACCATTGTCGTAGGTTGGACCTACGGCAGCGATCATTGTTGGAAGTTTTAGATCCATTGATGGTCTTTATCTATCAGATCATTATATGGTCGTTTATAGCTGTCGAAATCGAATTTTATTGATCGATATTTCTAGGACTACCAGATCGAGGTGATTTTTTGTGACAATACTTTAACGATAATTACTTAGATAATGAATGATGAAGATGGACTTTAAATTTTAAAATTATATCATATTCAAAAAATTATATATATTCTACTAGTGGCAGCGATTATTACAAACCGCTGTCATAGATTGGACCTATGGTAGTGACCAGGGGCAACCACTATCGTAGGTCCAACCTACGGCAACGGTCAATGGCAACCGCAGTTGTAGGTCCAACAATAGTTCATTCTAATAGTCCCACATCGACTGTGGAAAAAAGAATGAAGGGTATATAAAGGTTTAAATAGTCAATCGCTAGCGGCGGAGGGCTTAGCATTTCATCGTGGGCCCCGCCACCACAGGCCCCGTCCCTCACCGACCCCGCCAGACACCATACCACCCCGACCGTCGCCGCCACCGGCACCTCCCGATGGGCACTGCCTGCCACCTACCACTCACACCCCCAGGTGCCTGCCGCCCGCCGCCCCCTCTTTGCCGTGCCCCCGACCGCTGCCAATCACCGCCTCGGGCCTCATTTGCCATCGCCACCCCGGGCCTCATCTACCGTCGCTGCCCCTTCCCGCCGACCATCGACCGTCAGCAAGCAGCCAACCAATAACTACCAGCAATCGTTCGACCCCCGACCGATCATTTTGATCGATCAAAGGCTAGGCAGTGGTTTGTCAACTGCTGCCATAGGCTCTATGGTAGCAGTTGATATAACCGCTGTCGTAGTTAACGGCAATGATTTGGGAATCGCTGTTGTAGCTTGAAAATTATTGCCATAGGCGATCTACAGTAGCGGTTGATATAATCGTTGCCGTAGCCAAATGAAAATAGTGATCGATCAAAGGCTACCATATCCAAATGAAAATATTGACCGATCAAAGGCTACGAAAGTGGTTTGTCAACCGCCGCTGTAGCTTAAAAAATTGCTACCATAAATGCTCTATGGTAGCGGTTGACATAACCGCTATCATAAAAAAAAATTACTGTCATAGGCTACGGTGACGGCCACAATGACAGCAGTTATACAATTGCTGTCGTAGGCTACAGCAACAATTTTTTGAGCTACGTCAATAATTTTAAATTGCTGCCATAGGTCTTTTTTGTAACAGTATATCTAAGGACTTTAAGAATGAATATCAAGAGGCATATAGTTTTGAAACGTTCATATACATGCAGTTTGAATTTTACGATCACCACCATATCAAAGATCAAAATAGTAGTAAAAAATATTTATCTAAAAAATTACCTTAATCGAATACTATTTGACCTTTTGATTACTTATTTTTCATTTAACGGATCAAATCATCTTGTGCTAAATTGACCATGATAATGATGTCTAATTGAAGTAAAATTTTGATAGTATGCTATAAATATCATCAAGATCATCATTATAAGTTTTCGAACCCATCGATGCTTTCTATCTACCAGATTATTATGTGATCATTCGTGACTGTCAAAATCAAATTTTATTGATCGACATAACTAAAGCTATCGAATCTAGATGATCTTTTGTGATAATGCTCTAACAATAATTTTTTAGATAATGAATGGTGAAGATGGGTTTTAAATTTTAAAATTATATCATAATTAAAAAAAATAAAAAAAATTATATTCGATTACAAAATACATTTGTGATAGATTTTTTGGTTGTAAAATATTAAAAAAAATTATGATCAAAAATCAATTGTAAAATATTCAAATTATTTTTGTAATCTATAAATAATTTTATGATCAATTTTTTGATAGCAAAATTAATTTTTTACAACCAAAAAATTGATCATAAAATTATTTATAAATTAAAAAATAATTTGAGTATTCTGTGACTAATTTTTCGATCATAATTTTTTTTAAATTTTATAACTAAAAAATTGATCTCAAATATATTTAAATTAAAAAATAATTAAAATATTTTGAATTATTTTATTCTATAATTAAGTTTGCGATCTATTTTTTGGTCGTAAAAATTTTTGATATTTTATAATCAAAAAATTGATCATAAATTTAAATTTTGAAAAAAAGATTCAATTTTTGAACCTGCCCTCTTCTTCTTATCTGATGCCTCTCCCCACCCCAGCACCCTCCCCCCTCTAGCTCAAACCACCCCACACCCCTCCTCCCTCCCCACCCTGGTGCCCCCCTCTGGCTCAAACCACCCCACCTTACTCCTCCCTCCTTGCCCCAGCACCCCCACCTTGGGCTCAAACTTCTCCATCCCCCTCCTCCCTCCCTGCCCTAGTGCCACCCCCCCTCTGGCTCAAACCGCCCAACCCCCCATCCTCCCTCCTCACCCCGAAGCCCCCCCTCTGGCACAAACCGCCTCCCCCCTCCTCCCTCCCCGCTCCGATGCCCTCTGTTAGGATTTGATGCCTTGAAATTCATTCCACACTGAGCCCGCAGTGAGATCTGCGATGACAAATGGAGTCCAACGAGCCTAAGATCAGCCTAAATGGAGTTCAGATGGAGAAGTTACGTGCAGAAGAAGTTCGAAGAAGGTGGCACAGCCCATGAGGTGATGGAGGCCGGTGAAGGCCGCGGCAGCGTGACTGCACGTGGACCCACAGGCATGCGTGATGTGCGGCCCAGGCCCGGGCGCGCATGCACGGGTGAGGCCCAGGCCCAGGCCAGGCGAGCACGCGTTGCATGGCCCGCATAATATTCCTCACACGGTCCACGTGCAGTGTCAAGGGTTTTTCATGGATCGAAGACTCATGTTGTGCAATCGGATGGTTAGGCCGGGAGCCGATCTTGATCTGACATGTCTAGGAGCTGTTTGGGTGCTGTGAGGAGTCCAACATCAGCTTTGACTCCTATTTCGGCACGAATTCAGGGCTCTAATGGCCCCTATTGACAAAGCAGAGACTGTGGTCGCTTTGATTGTTCGGTAAAGGATCACAGTAGCAAACTGAGAGGCACCGACAGAGAGCAGGAGAGGATGCTTCAGGTAGACTGTCAGACAACGGACAGTAGTCACTTTAGGGTTTAGGGGTGTTTTCCTAAAGAGTGAGTTTTTGTGAAGGAGAGATTTTTGTGAGGGAGAAATTGGGTGTACGAGGATTGAGGGTGTGATCTCCTCTTGTAATTTTTTTTTCTCATAATGAAACTTGCATGCTCTGTGGAGGTAAGCCTTTTTTGGCTGATCCATGTATTTGACTGTTTCTATTTTTTTTTTTGCTGCAATGCGTGGTATCAAAAAGGTCCTATGGAGGTGGTGTCCTGCCAGACATCTCCAACAAATGATATCAGAGGGAGGCGGTATCAGGACATAGATTATGGCGGTGGTGAGTAAGATTGAAGATAGAGAAGATAGGATCAATCAAGATGAAAGTAACAGATTTGATGGAAAGAACAATTTTTCTTGTGGCAGGAAATGGTAAAGGACGTGCTCATCAAGCAAGGATTGATCGATGCTCTCTTGTGCGAGGAGAAGCTGACTACCATGGAGGTGCGGGATTAGAGACGGCTCTAGATGCAGATAGTGAGTACGATCCAATTATACCTAGCGGATGAGGTGGTGATCCATGTACTTGGGGAGACTTCTCTAATGATGCTGTGGTCGAAGCTCTAGGAGTTATACATGACGAAGTCTTTAACCGATACTCTCTTCCTCTGAAGGCAGTTCTACCAGCTACAGATGACTGAGAGACAGAGTGTGCAGGAGCATCTCAGCCATTCTAGAAGATCTTCACCGACCTCCTCAGCATTGGTGAGAAAGTTGAGGAGAAGACCAGGGCGCTGGTCTTGCTAGTGTCGTTTCTTCCTTTGTATGAGTCCCTGATGACTGCTCTTCTAGTAAGAAAGAGCACCATCAAGATGGATGAGGTCATCACTGTGATTCTTCAGAATGAGGTTCTTAGGAGGAAGAATCCAGCTTCGAGCTGAGATGGCAGCTCAGTTTTGGTAGTTTCTGGAGGATTAGGAGGTGGTAGATGGAGCGATAGAAGATCGCGACAAGGGCGGTCCAAGTCCAGGATAAGGACTTAAGTAAAATCAGATGTTATCGATATGACAGTTGGAGCATCTAGTCAGAGATTGCTCTAAACTCAGGGATCAGATGAGGGCTACGATAGCGATGGTCAGTAGCAAGTCAGAGGGTGATGCCCTGAAGATATATGATATGGTATCTACTTCTTCCTAGTAGTAAATTTTAAATTCTGCATGCATCTATCATGAATATTACAGAGAGTAGTTTGACTCCCTAGAGAGCAGTGAGAGCACTGTTTATCTACTGAATGGATCGAGTTGTATGATTAAAGGCATCGAGATAGTCAGTTGGAGGACACATGATGGTGTAGTGAGGAGATTGGGAGAGGTCCGAGAGATATCTGATTTCAGACAAAATTTTATCTCACTGAGCAGACTGGATTTAAAAGGCTACAAGATGGTAGCTGATGGAAGAATCATGAAGGTGTTGCATGGCGATAGGGTTATTTTGGAGGAGAAGAAGATGATGAAAGGATATTACTACCTGACGGAGAGTTCAATGTGAGGTGAAACTTCAAGAGCCAGGAGAGCCCAAAGCGAGGTGGAGCTCCAGGTGGAGGTAGATCGAACACGAGATGCGAGACTCAGGAGGATGAGAGGTGATATCACAAGGTGAGATTCATATTGCCGCAGAATGATATCCCGAGCAGATCTCAGATCAGGAGGAGCATAGCATACGATGGAGATGAGATCGAGCAGCCTAGCTTGACTCCCATGTCTGTCCATCCATGATTAGCAGGCAATTGCTCTATGGTATAGGGGCGAGGAGATCCAAAAGCTCTTAAAGTTAGAAGGAGATCGAATGTCTATCAAGAAGGAGATTGTTAGAATTTGATGTCTCAAGATTCAGTCTACACTGAGCTCACAGCGAGATCCGTGACAACGAATGGAGTCCAACGAGCCTAAGATCAGTCCAAACAGAGTCCAGATGGAGAAATTAGCATGGAAGAAGTCCGAAGAAAGTGGCACAGCCCACGAGGTGACGGAGGCCAACGGCGAGCAGGTGGAGGCCACGCGGCGCAACTGCACATGGCGGCGAGCGGCTCATCATGAGCGTAGGCCCAATGTGCAGACGCATGGGGCCGTGCGGGGCGTGCGCATATGTGGCCTAGGCCCAGGCGGGTGCATGCTGTACGACTGCACAATATTCCTCACACAGTCCATGCGCAATGTGTGGACCGACGGTCCATGGGGACCCATGTGGATCGGCGAACATTTCCCCTGGTTTCACATGGTCCACCGTGGATGAAGGTCGTTTTGGGCTGATTTCTCAATTTTACAAGGGATTTTTGTGGATGAAGATTCATGTTGTGCGATCGTATGTTAGGACGGGAGCCGGTCTTGATCTGACGCTCTAGGAGCTATTTGGGTGCTGTGAGGAGTCCAACATCAGCTTTGACTCCTATTTCGGCACCGACTCAGGGCTTTAAAGGCCCCTGTTGATAGAACAGAGATGTGGTTGCTTTGATTGTTCGGTAGAGGATCGCAGCAGCAGACCGAGAGGCACCGACAGAGAACAGGAGTAGGGTGCTTCAGGTAGGCTGTCAGGCAGCGGACAGCAGTCACTTCAGGGGTTCAAGAGGATCTTCCTAAAGAGAGAGTTTTTATGAGAGAGAGCTTCTTGTGAGGGAAGAATGGGTGTACAAGTATTGAAGGTGTGATCTCCTCTTATAAATTTTTTCTTTTCTCATAGTGAAGCTTGCATGCCCGTCGAGGCAAGCTTTTTTAGCTAATCCATGTATTTGATTTTTTTGTTTTATTTTTTTTTTTTTGGCACAATGTATGGTATCGAAAGGGTTCTGTGGAGGTGGTATCCTGGCCAGACATCCCCAACACCCCCGGCTCAAACCGGCCACCCCCTCTTCCCTCTCCACCCCAGCGCCCCCCCTCTGGCTCAAACGCCTCCCCCTCCTTCTCCCCACTACCGAGCTCATGAAGGGCGTCGACGTGGTCGAGCGTCGCCATGCGAGCGCACGGGCCACGCCGACCACCCAGCACCCATCCCATCCAACGCCACCCATGGTTCCATCGCTCCTTCACACCATCCCCCCATGGTCCCCCCTCCCCGGCGCCAGCCCCACCACCCCGCCCTCCACCCCTCGGCTCCATGCTTCCCTCACTCGACGGCCCCCGCTCGTGCCCCCCAACTATCGTGACACCCGATGGCTCTGGGCACCACCCGTGCCACCCCCGCCCTTGTCCACAACGAGGATCGTGAGCTGCGAGAAATGGGTCAGTACATGGCTCGTTCCATGGACCGCCTTATTTTTTATTTTAAATAATAATATAAAAATAAAATATATAAAAAATAAATAATATAATAAAAAATAATAAAAAATTAAATTATTTTTTAAAAAAATTTATGATCAATTTTGCAATAATTTTTAAAAAATAAAATATTATAAAATTAAATTATTTTTTAATTTTTTTGCTAAATGGTCACAAAATTTTACGATCAATTTTGTAATATTTTTAAAAAATAAAATATTATAAAATTTAAATTATTTTTTATTTTCGATCGCTAAATCGATCATAAAATTTTACTAATTTTGCAACCAATTTTTAAAAAAAAAATATTATAAAATTTAAATTTTTTGAAAATTTCAGTCACTAAATCGGTCACAAAATTTTACATCGAAAAAAATTGATTGCAAAATATTTGCAGCTAGAATTTTTGCAACCAATAAAAATCGATCACAAAATAAATTAGTGACTGATTTTTATTATTTTGCAATCGATTTTTGGTCACTAAATTTTTATTTTCTTGTGGTGAATGTATAGCTCCAGTTTCTAGAACTATTAAAGTAAAGATTACATTTTTAAGGCTTATTGCTATTATATAATTATATTTATCAATTACATATCATTATTTAAAATTTATAAATATACTACTAAACAAAAATATCTATAAGTTTCAGAGAATTCAGATTATGCAATACTCCAAAGTGCAGAGTAAATTTACTATTACTAAAAGAAAGCATTAAAATTCTTAAGATTAAGAGACTAAAAGTTTGATATTCAGTTCTCTAACTAAAAATTAAAAGTACTGCACTATGAAAATTGTTTGTGATGAAGAAGTAGTGATTTTGTAGACTTCAGCAAAGGAAAGAAAAAAATTTAAGGGACAGTAGTAATGAAGTGGGCTACTAAGGATAAAAGGGCCAATCAAAAGCTAGACTCTATTTTAAGATTTATGTATTAGTATCCATATATACACATATATTACGATTCACGGTTTGGTCTTGTCTAATATTTTTACAAAATCAGATTAGACCATTAAACTATTTTATATTAAATCCATAAATCAATCAGCCATTTTAGTTTTCAAATCAAACTATATTGATAAAAATGGTTTGATCTGGTTTGGTTTAGCGATTTGAATCATTTAGTAATACCCCTGCTCACATTTATGGGTCAATTCAGTTTGAATCGATTTTTTTCTAAATCAAAATTAAAATCAAATCAATTTCATAGATCGGTTCAGTTTAAATCAGATTTTGCTAAACTAAAATTGAAATCAAATCAAATATGAAAACAATCGATCCAAATCAAATTGAAATTAATTCAGATCATCTGCATTACTCTTCACTTTATATATAAAATCATATTTGGACCATACTATACATAGTGACTGTAACAATTATTGTCTTATGATGCAAAAAATAAGTTCTCTATTACATTTTGGAGCGCGAGCTCTCTACTGTGCATGCGATGCACCACACCGTATGATGCATCACGTGTATTGTCCATCATATGATGGATGGCCATGTGCAGCATACATCCCAGTCTTCTATGTATGGGGCCATCTATTATCCGATGAATGGTACTATGTGCTGTATACTGCACTATGCAGTGCACACAGAGGATCCATGCTCTACATTTCGAACACATTTTTTTTGTTTCCTTTTTTGCTCACAGATCATTTGCTTATTCACCAAGTTTCTTGCTTGCTCAGCATTTTGGGGTAATTAGATAATGCAAATGACTGGGGCCGTTTATCCTGACATAAAATCTACAACGATGCATGCAAGCAGTTGCCTCTATAAATACTCGATGGAGGATGTCTCAAAGGCCAGACAGCACACAGAGCAAACTTCTCTCACTTCCATTCCCTCCTACCAAGTTATAGGCATCCTAAGGTTCTCCATCATGCAGTTGTTCGGGTTTATGGTGTTATATAGTCCACTTGCTATCCCAGTTTCAGCTATGACTCGACATTATGACTTCGTCATAAATTTAACTCCATTAATTTTGCCATTTGAGGTTTTCTATACGAAAACAAATTTTTTGGAAAAAGATTCACATATATACAATCTAAACACATGCTCATATGGCTAGCTTATGTTTAGTTTTTTTTTCTTTTTCTTTTTTTGTTCCCTAAATTTTTCCTTGATTGGAGCTCATAGATGTCTATGCACGTTATGGTCATTATGATGGGCTGGCTTAATTGCTGCATGATATATTGATAGTTTCAAATCATGCATATATCTTTCCAATGGTCCATAATGATTGCTTAAATAATATTGCTGTAGATAGAAGAAGCTTCAGACACGTATATATGTGAATCTTTTCCCAAAAAATCTATTTTCATATGGAAAACCTCAAATGGCAAAATTGATAGAGTTAAACCTACGACGAAGTCATAATGGCGAGTTATAGCCAAAACTGGAATAGCAAGTGGACTACATAACACCATAAACCTGAATAACTGCATGATGGAGAACCTTAGAATGCCTATAACTTGTTAGGAGGGAATGGAAGAGAGAAGTTTGCTCTGTGTGCTGTCTGGCCTTTGAGACATCCCCCATCGGGTATTTATAGAGGCAATCGCTTGTATGCATCACTGCAGATTTTGCATTAGGATAAACGGCCCAGTCATTCGCATGATCTAATTACCCCATGCTTGGATATGTGTCACATGCTATCAAAGGCATTAATGATTTTTTTGGAAAGCAAATTATTTTTGTATCAATGGAAATTTCCCAAAATAGAAACGTGCGTTGAGTTCGCTCGAGCTATCTCTTGTAGATATACTTTATGAGCAAGCGATAGGGTTATATTGGGCAGGTGATAGACTTGATGAGCAAATGATTTGCTGAGTCATGAGTAGGTTATGAAGATGGTGAGCAAGCGAGACACTTGGTGAATAAGCAAATGACCTGTAAGCAAAAAAAAGAAAAAAAAAGATGTGTTCGAAATGTAGAGCACGAATCCTCTATGTACACTGCATGATGCAGTATACAGCATGCAGTACCATCCATTGGATAATAGATGGCCACACACACAGAAGACTGCGATGTATGCTGCACATGGCCATGCATCGTATGATGGATAACGCACATAATGCACCATACGGTGTGGTGCATCGCATGCACAGTAGAGAGCCCGCATTCCAAAATGTAATAAAAAACTTATTTTTCACATGATAAGACAATAATTATTACAGTCATTATGTATAGTACGATCCAAATATGATTTTATATATAAAGTGTAGAGTAATGCAAATGATCTGAATCTGGGGTATGCATGAAAAATCATTCAAAATGTAAAATCGATTCAAACCGTTAATTTCAGTTTGGTTTGGATCGATTTTGTTCAAATTCGATTTGATTTCAATTTTAGTTTAGCAAAATTCAATTTAAACTGAACCGACCTATGAAATTGATTCGATTTTAATTTTGGTTTAGAAAAAAACCGATTCAAATCGAATTGACCCATAAATGTGTAAGGGTATTTACTAAATGGTTCAAATCATTAAATCAAACCAGACCAAACTATTTTTATCAGTATGGTTTGATTTGAAAACTAAAATGGTCTGGTTTGATTTATGATTTTTATATGAAATGGTTTAATAGTCTAATCTAATTTTATAAAATATTAGTTGAGATCAGACCATGAACCGTAATATATGTATATATATAGATACTAATACATAAATCTTAAAATAGAGCCTGGTTTTTGGTTGGCCCTTTTATCCTTAGCAGCACTCCATTACTACTATCTCCTAAATTTTTTCCTTTCCTTTATTGAAGTCTAAACCAAGGAACCCTACTTCTCTTTTATTACAAAATCACTTCTTCTTCGTGATGAACAATTTGGTAGTGCGGTACTTCTAATTTCTAGTTAGAGAATTAAAGAATCGAATATCAAACTTTTGGTCTCATGATCTTAAGAATTTTAATACTTTTTTTAATAATGATAAATTGACTCTGCACTTTGGAGTATTGCATAATCTGAATTCTCTGAAACTTATAAATATTTTTATTTAGTAATATATTTATCAATTTCAAATAATGACATGTAATTGATAAATATAATTATATAATAGCAATGAGCCTTAAAGGCGTAATCTTTATTTTAATAGTTCTAAAAACTGAAGCTATATATTCACCGCAAGGAAACAGAAATTTAGTGGCCGAAAAAATCGATTGTAAAATAATAAAAATCAGTTACTAATTTATTTTACGATTGATTTTATAATCAATTTTTATCGGTTGTAAAAATCTTAGTTGTAAATATTTTGCGATCGATTTTTTCCGATCTCAAAATTTTACAACCAATTTAGTGACCAAAATTTTTAAAAAAATTAAAATTTATAATATTTTATTTTTTAAAAATCGATCACAAAATTTTACGATCGATTTAGTGACTGAAAAATAAAATATAATTTAAATTTTATAATATTTTATTTTTAAAAATCAGTTACAAAATTGACCACAAAATTTTACAATAGATTTAATGATCGAAATTAAAAAAATAATTTAAATTTTATAATCTTTTTTAAATCAATTGCAAAATCGATCGTAAATTTTTTTTAATTTTTTAAAAATAATTTAAATTTTATTTTTATTTTTATATTATTTTTTTATATTTTTATTTTTATATATTTTATTTTTATATTATTATTTAAAATAAAAAATGGGGCGCGGTCCATGGAGCGAGCCGTGGACCGAACCCATTTCTCGCGGCTCACGGTCTCTGTGGATCGGGGGGCCGGGGGTGGCACGGGTGCTGGGGCGGGTGGTGCCCGGAGCCGCCGGGTGTCGCGGTGGTTGGGGGGCGCGATCGGGGGCCGCCGGGTGCGGGAAGCGCGGAGCCGAGGGGTGGAGGGCGGGGTGGTGGGGCGGGCGGCCGAGGGAGAAGGGACCACGGACAGGCGTGGGTGGCGCCGGAGGAGGGGTGACCACGGGCGGGCGGCCGCGGGAGTGGGGACCACGAGGGGATGGCGCGGAGGAGCGGCGGAACCGCGAGTGGCGCCGGATGGGATGGGTGTAAGGCGGCCGGCATGGCCGTGTGCGCCCGCGCGGTGACGCTCGGCCATGTCGACGCCCTCTGCGAGCTCAGCGGGTGGGGAGGGAGGATGGGGGAGGCGGTTTGAGCCAGGAGGGGGGGTGCCAGGGCGGGGAGGGAAGAGGGGGATGGGGCGGTTTGAGCCAGAGGGGGGTGGGGCGCTGGGGCGGGGAGGGAGGAGGGGGGAGGCGGTTTGAGCAGAGGGAGAGTGTCGGGGCGGGGAGGGAGGAGGGCTGGTGGGGCGGTTTGAGCCAGAAGGGGGGGGGGCACCGGGGCGGGGAGGGAGGAGTGGGGGTGGGGAGGTTTGAGCCCAATGGGGGACGTCGGGGCGGGGAGGGAGGAGGGGGGTGGGGTGGTTTGAGCCAAAGGGGGGAGGGCGGGGAGGGGTGGGGCGGGGAAGGGACGTCGGGGCGGGGAGGGAGGAGGGGTGGGACAATTAATTTTTAAAGAAGAGGATTTTTTTTTTTTTTTGGTGAGAAGAAGAGGGTGGGTTCGAAATTTTTTTTTTTTAATTCAAATTTACTTTCAATTTTTTGATTATAATTTATTAAAACTTAATTATAAAATAAAAATAATTCAAGATATTTTAATTATTTTTTAATTTAAATATATTTGAGATCAATTTTTTGGTTGTAAAATTTTAAAAAATTTACGTTCGAAAAATCAATTGCAGAATACTCGAATTATTTTTTTAATCTATAAATAATTTTACGATTGATTTTTGAATCACCAAAAATTAATTCTATGATCTAAAATTGGTCATAAAATTATTTATAGATTAAAAAAATAATTTGAGTATTTTGCTATCAATTTTTCAGTTATAAAATTTTTAAAATATTTTACAACTGAAAAATCGATCGTAAGTATATTTTGCAATTGAATATAATTTTTTTCTTATTTTTCTCTGAATACGATATAATTTTAAAATTTAAAATCTATCTTTACCATTCATTATCTAAAAATTTATTGTTAGAGCATCATCGCAAATGACTGCCTCGATCCAGTAGCCTTAGTTATGTCGATTAATAAAATTTAATTTTGACGGTCACGAACGATCATATGAGATCTGGTAGATAGAAAATATCGATGGATCTAAAAACTTACAATAGTGATTTCGATAATATTTATAGCATACTATCAAAATTTCACTTCAATCAGACATCATTATCACGATCAATTTAGCACAGGATAATTTGGCTCGTTAAATAAAAAATGAGTAATCAAAAGGTCAAACAGCATCCGATTAAGATAATTTTGTAAATAAATAATCTTTGCTACTATTTTGATCGTTTGTACGGTGATGATCGTAAAATTCAAACCGCATGTATATGAACGATTTAAAACTATATGCCTCTTGATATTCATTCTTAAAGTCCTTAAGTACACTACTACAGAAAAAGACCTATGGTAGCGGTTTGAAACCGCTGCTGTAGCCTACGGCAATAGTTGTATAATTGCTGCCATTGTAGCCGTCGCCGTAGCCTATGGTAGAAGTTTTTTTTCTTATAGTAGTGGTTATATCAACCACTACTATAGAACACCTATAGAACACCTATAGTGGCTTTTTTTCCTATAGCGGTGGTTTTTTAAGCTATTGCAGTGGCTGACAAACTGCTTCCATAGCCTTTGATCGGTCAATATTTTTGTTTGACTATGACAGTGGTTATATCAACTGCTACTATAGATCACCTATGGCATTAGTTTGTCAAGCCACGATAGTGGTTCCCAAATCGTTGTTGTTAGCTACGGCAGCGGTTAAGTCAACTGCTACCATAGAGCCTATGGTAGCGGTTGACAAATCACTACCGTAGCCTTTGATCGATCAAAATTGCCGATCAAGGGTCGGACGATTGCTGGTAGTTGCTGATCGGCTGCCTGCCGGTAGTCGACGACCAATGAAAAGGGACGACGATGACAGATAGGGCCCATGGTGGCAATTGGCGATAGTCGAGGGGTGCTGGCAAAAAGCGACGGTGGCGGGCACTGGGTGGTGCCGTCGGCGACGATGGCCATCAAGAGGTGCTGGCGGTGCCAGTGGTCGGGGTGGCATGGCATCTGGTGGGGTTGGCGAGGGAAGGGGCCCATGATGGTGGGGCCCACGATGAAATGCTGAGCCCTCCACTGCTGGCGATTGACTACTTAAACCTTTATATACCCTTCATCTTTTTTCCACAGTCGATGTGGGACTATTAGAATGAACCATTGTTGACCTACGATAACGGTTGCCATTGACCGCTGCCGTAGGTTAGATTTATGACAGCGATTGATTATAACCACTGCAGTAGATCAACCTACGACAGCGGTTGCCCTTGGTCACCGCTGTAGGTCCAACCTACGATAGCGGTTCGCGATAATTACTGATGCTGGTAGAATATATATATATTTTAAATATGGTATAATTTTAGAATTTAAAATCCATCTTCACCATCCATTATCTAAATAATTATCGTTAGAGTATCGTCACAAAAGACAGTCTCGATTCGGTAGTCCTAGGTATGTCGATCAATAAAATTCAATTTCGACGGTTATGAACAACCATATAATGATTTGACAGATAGAGACCATCGATGGATTTGAAAACTTCCAATAATAATCACTGTCGTAGATCCAACCTATAATAGTTTGTAATAACCGCTACTGTAGATCCGACCTATAGCAACGGTTTGTAATAACCACTGCCATAGGTTCTATAGCAGCAGTTTTCTAAACTACTACCGTAGTAATCGCTGCTGTAGGCTCTTATTATAGTAGTGGTAGTTATACTTGTACTTTTGCAAGATCTGCTTAACATGGATGGTTCCTATATGTACGGTTCGGATTTTACGATCACCATCGTACAGACAATTAAAATAGTAACAAAGATCATTTATGTAAAAAATTATTTCATAATCGAACACCGTTTGACCTTTTAATTACTCATTTTTTATTTAATGGTCTAAATTATTTCATGCTAAATTGATCATAATAATAATATCCAATTGAAGTAAAATTTTGATAGTATACTACAAATATCATCGAGATCATCGTAGCAAATTTTTGGATCCATCGGTGGTCTTTATCTATCAGATCATCATCCGATCATTCATGACAATCGAAATTAAATTTTATTGATTGATATAGCTAGGACTATCGGATCAAGGTGATCTTTTATAATGACGATCTAATGATGATTATTTAGCTAATGAATGATAAAAATAGTCTTTAAATTCTAAAATTATATCATATTCAGAAAAAAATAGAAAAAATTAAATTCGATTGCAAAATACATTTGCGATCGATTTTTTGATTATAAAATATTAAAAAAAATTTATGATTAAAAAATTGATCATAAAATATTCAAATTATTTTTTAATCTATAAATAATTTTGTGATCAATTTTTTTGAATAATTTTAATCGAATTATATTTTTAAATTTTTTATTAATAAAATCGATCACTAATTATTTTTAAATTTATTATTAATAAATCAATTGCAAAATTGGTCGTTAATGAATTTCAATTTTTTTATTAACAAATCAATCATAAAATCTATCACTAATTATTTTAATTTTTTATTAACAAATTGATCTTAAAATCAATTGCTAAATATTTTTAAATATTTTTATTAATAAAATTGACCGTTAATTATTTTTAATTTTTTATAAATAAAATTGATTGTAAAATCAATCACTAATTATTTTAAATTTTTTATTAAAAAATCAATTACAAAATCAATCGCTAATTATTTTTTATTTTTTTATTAATATATCTGTTGGGCATAAAATATCCTCAGTCGAAGTTCTCAACAGGCTTGACCCTTACGAGTCGTCTCCAACTTCAACTGCAAGGAAGACGCCGTCCGGACTCCTACGGGAGCCGGGCTCCATCGCCAACTTCAAACGCTGGTAAGCTTCGTCCGGACTCCTACGGGAGCCGGACTTTGCCCCTGACTGTAATTGCAGGAAGACTCCGCCCAGACTCCTACAGGAGCCGGGCTCCGTCGCCAGCTTCAACTGCAAGGAAGACGCCGCCCGGACTCCTACTGGAGTCGGGCTCCATCGCCAACTTCAAACGCTAGTAAGCTTTGTCCGGATTCCTACAGGAGCCGGATTTTTCCCCTGACTGTAATTGCAGGAAGACTCCGCCAGGACTCCTACGGGAGCCGGGCTCCGTCGCCAGCTTCAACTGCAAGCAGACTCCGCTCGGACTCCTACGAGAGCCGGGCTCCATCGCCAACTTCAAATGCTGGTAAGCTTCGTCCGGACTCCTACGGGAGCCGGACTTCGCCCTTGACTGTAATTGCAGGAAGACTCCGCCCGGACTCCTACAGGAGCCGGGCTCCGTCGCCGGCTTCAACTGCGAGTAGACTCCGCCCGGACTCCTACGGGAGTCGAGCTCCATCGCCAACTTCAAACGCTGGTAAGCTTCGTCCGGACTCCTACGGGAGACGGACTTCGCCCCTGACTGTAATTGCAGGAAGACTCCGCCTGGACTCCTACGGGAGTCGGGCTCCGTCGCCAGCTTCAACTGCAAGCAGACTTCGTCCGAACTCCTACGGGAGCCGGGCTCCATCGCCAACTTCAAGCGCTGGTAAGCTTCGTCCGGACTCCTACGGGAGCCGGACTTCGCCCCTGACTGTAATTGCAGGAAGACTCCGCCCGGACTCCTACGGGAGCCGGGCTCTGTCACCTACTTCGACTGCTAGCAGACTCCGCCCGGACTCCTACGGGAGTCGGGCTCCATCGCAAACTTCAAGCGCTGGTAAGCTTCGTCCGAACTCCTACGGGAGCCGGACTTCGTCTCTGACTGTAATTGCAGGAAGACTCCGCCCGGACTCCTATGGGAGCCGGGCTCCGTCACCGACTTCGACTGCTAACAGACTCCGCCCGGACTCCTACGGGTGCAGGGCTCCGTCGCCAGCTTCAACTCCAAGGAAGACCCCGACCGGACTCCTACGGGAGCCGGGCTCTGTCACCAACTTCAACTGCTAACAGATTCTGCCCGGACTCCTACGGGAGCCGGGCTCCATCGCCAACTTCAAACGCTGGTAAGCTTCGTCCGGACTCCTACGGAAGCCGGACTTCACCTCTGACTGTAATTGCAGGAAGACTCCGCCCGGACTCTTACAGGAGCTGGGCTCCGTCGCCAGCTTCAACTGCAAGCAGACTCCGCCCGGACTCCTACGGGAGCCGGGTTCCATCGCCAACTTCAAACGCTGGTAAGCTTCGTCCGGACTCCTACGGGAGCCGCACTTCGCCCCTGACTGTAATTGCAGGAAGACTCCGCTCGGACTCCTACGGGAGTCGGGCTCCGTCCCCAGCTTCAACTGCAAGCAGACTCCGCCCGAACTCCTACGGGAGCCGGGCTCCATCGCCAACTTCAAGTGCTGGTAAGCTTCGTCCGGACTCCTACGGGAGCCGGACTTCGCCCCTGATTGTAATTACAGGAAGACTCCGCTCGGACTCCTACGGGAGCCGGGCTCCGTCACCGACTTTGACTGCTAGCAGACTCCATCCAGACTCCTACGGGAGCCGGGCTCCATCGCCAACTTCAAGCGCTGGTAAGCTTCGTCCAGACTCCTACGGGAGCCGGACTTCGCCCCTGACTGTAATTGCAGGAAGACTCCGTCCGGACTCCTACGGGAGCCGGGCTTCGTCACCGACTTCGACTGCTAACAGACTCCGCCCGGACTCCTACGGGAGCCGGACTCAGTCGCCAGCTTCAACTCCAAGGAAGACCCCGACCGGACTCCTACGGGAGCCGGGCTCCGTCACCAACTTCAACTGCTAACAGACTCCGACCGGACTCCTACGGGAGTCGGGCTCCATCGCCAGCTTCAACTCCAAGGAAAACTCCGCCCGGACTCCTGTGGGAGCCAGTCTCCATCACCAACTTCAACTACAAGGAAGATGCCGTCCGGACTCCTACGGGAGCCAGGCTCCGTCGCCAGCTTCAACTGCAAGCAGACTCTGCCCGGACTCCTACGGGAGCCGGGCTTCGTCACCAACTTCAACCGCTGGTCAGCTTCGCCCGGACCCCTACGAGAGCCAGACTTCGCCCCTGACTTTTATTGCAGGAAGACTCCGCCCGAGCTCCTACAGGTGTCGGACCTCGCTTCCGATTCCAACCAAACTTCAGCCGACAGGCCTGCATTCCCTAGCAGACCGCTATGATGGCCACGATCCTGCTCCACTTCCTGCGACGGATCCCGTATGGCTCCATTACCCCCTGGCAGGCCACAGTAACAGCCACGATCCTGCTCCACTTCCTGCGATGGGTATCGCACGATTCTTCCATCCTCTGGCAAGTCACGACAACGAATGCCGCTCCACTCCCTGTGGCGGACTCCACGTGGTGCGCTTCGACTGTAGCCACGGGCCTACCCCACTACTCTTCGCAATAAATTTCTCCTGACTCTGGGCGGCCCACGATCAGACGGTTACAGGCGTCACTATCAATTTGTTGCCCCCTCCGTCTATAAAAGGGAGATCCCAGATACGTTATTCTATAAGCTCTAATTTCTATCCCAAAACTCTGCTAAAATTTTCGTTCAAGCACTCCATTCTTGTTGAGGCAGAGAACTGACTTGAGCGTCGGAGGATCTTGCCGGAGCAACCCCACCTCCGGTTGAGACTTCTTTTGCAGGTCCCGACGGCGACCGCGACTCCCTCGACTCCAGCTTCTCCGGCGCAGACGAATTTTTGTACCAACAGGATTGGCGCTAGAGGAAGGGGCCTGAACCTTCGCGGTACCCTTGTTTTTAAAGGAGCGCTCAACGGGACCACCTCCGGGCATCTTTTTCGACGTCCTCTCCTCCCTCCTCTACTTGGTCTTTGCTCGATGCCTCCCCGCAAGGCATCCACGCGACGATCCACGGCCTCCGCGGTCAGATCTCAGGCTCCAGCCTCACCTCCTGTTTCCCAACCTCCTCTTCCTCCTCCAGCGACGGCGGTCGGCGCGGAGCAGTTTGACCTGTTAGCGCAGCAGGTCAGGGGCCTCACTGAAGCTGTGCAGGCCATGCAGCAGCAGCAGCAGCCACAGGCATCAGTGTGCCTGGAAAGGGTGTCACCGGAACACCAGAATCCGACGGTGGGGCGGGCCACTTGGACCAACCATCCCGTCTTCCCTGGGAAGACGAACCCGAGGGTGGAGAGCCCTCAATCGGATCACGACTCCATCCCTGGAAGATTCCTGCCCCCATTCTGCCAGAGGACCCTCGAGACCCGAAGTCGAGAGGATTTTCTGGACCGAAGACTCCAAGAGATGAACCGACGGATCGAAGAACTCCGCCATGCTCCCTCCGCTTATGGTGAGGATATTTGCACTGACCCTCCATTTTCTCAAATGATCATGCAGGAACCGATCCCGCCAAACTTCAAGCTCCCCCAGTTCGAAAGCTACGATGGGACTTCGGACCCGGTTGATCATCTAGAAGCTTTCCGGATGATGATGCTGCTTCATGGCGCTCCTGACGCCATTCTATGCCGAGCTTTCCCATCTACCTTGAAGGAAGCGACGAGAAACTGGTACTCGATGCTGAAGCCGGGTACCATCTTTTCCTTCGATCAAATGAGCCACCAATTCGTGGCCCATTTTGTCAGCAGCCGGTGCCCCCAGAAGGGTTCGGAGTCCCTCATCAATATCAAGCAGAGAGAAGGGGAGTCCATTTGGGCCTACATCAACCGCTTCAACATCGCAGCGCTGGAGGTCCAAAATTTGGACCAATCAGTCGCAATGGCCGCTCTGAAGGACGGCCTTCAGAAGAATGACCTTTTGTTCTCTCTGGAGAAGAAGTATCCCAGGGATTTTGCTAATTTGTTGGCTCGGGCTGAAGGGTACGCCCGAGCAGAAGAAGCCTTCAAAATGAAGGATGAAGAGACCGCGAGAGAGCGGCAGGCGGGAGACTTGAGTAAGCCCGCAGTCAAAAAAAGGTCGAGAGAAGCTCGACCGCATTCTCGATCCCCTCCTGGGCACAAGCGTGCCCATACTCCACCCCGGGTACACAGGCAGAGAAGTCCGGATCACGGGGTTCAACGGGGTTCTCCCCCGGGAAGGTTCCGTCACTACGCCCCCCTCAATGCCTCGAAGACCCAGGTACTGATGGAGGTCAGGGAGCAGCTCCCTAGGCCAGAGAGGATGCGCACACACCCCGAGAAGCGCAGCCCCAATAAGTTCTGTCTCTACCACCGCGACCACGGCCACGACACGGAGGAATGCATCCAGCTCCGAGACGAGATCGAGGAGCTCATCCGGCGAGGTCGACTCGACAGATTCATCCGACGTCGGCCTGAGGGTAGAGAAGATCAGCCAAGGGCCCTGCCGCAACCTGAACCACCAAGGAGGGAGGAGCAGCCCGAAGATCGACTTCCAATCGGGACCATCGACCCCATCACCGGAAGGCCTCAAGGAGGAGCAGACCTTCCACGACAATGGAACTCGGAAAATCTGTAAATGTATCGCTTACGACTTTGCCCTGAATCTAAATTCTTTTCGACTTCGCATGCTCCTCCCATTTGAAATGGATTTGTTACGACTGGGGATAATCCCTTCGAATAATTAAAACAAGGTTATGTTAGAAATGGGAGGAGAACCTCACCCTAACATAGCTAAAATGAAAGTCCGATTATCTTGAGATCGGATGAGGGAGAGGCCTCACAATGCCCTAATGCGCCCCCACGGCCATGTCAGGAACAGGAGGAGAATCTCGTCCTGACATGAGCAAAATCAAAGGCCTGGTTCTTTTAGACCAGATAGGGGGAGAGGCCTTACAATGCCCTAATGTACCCCCACAGCCATATCAGGAACAGGAGGAGAACCTCGTCCTGACATGAGCAAAGTCAAAGGCCCGATTCTTTTAGACCGGATGGGGGGAGAGGCCTTACAATGCCCTAATGTGCCCTCACAGCCATGTCAGGAACATGAGGAGAACCTCGTCCTGACATGAGCAAAGTCAAAGGTCCGATTCTTTTAGACCGGATGGGGGGAGAGGCCTTACAACGCACTAATGTGCCCCCACAGCAATGTCAGGAACAGGAGGAGAACCTCGTCCTGACATGAGCAAAGTCAAAGGTCCAATTTTTTCAGACCGGATGGGGGGAGAGGCCTTACAACACCCTAATGTGCCCCCACAGCCATGTCAAAAACAGGAGGAGAACCTCGTCCTGACATGAGCAAAGTCAAAGGCCCGGTTCTTTTAGACCAGATAGGGGGAGAGGCCTTGCAACGCCCTAATGTGCCCCCACGGCCATGTCAGAAACTGGAGGAGAACCTCGTCCTGACGTGAGCAAAGTCGAAGGTCCAATTCTTCCAGACCGGATGGGGGGGAGACCCTTGCGATAGCCCTTATGTGCCCCCGCGACCCCGTTGGGAACAGGAGGAGAACCTCATCCTGACGGCGACGAAACTCGACCACCCAAAAAGATCGAATGAAGGGGAAAGACTCCTCAGTGGTACCTTCATACTTCTATGCAACCCCGCAAAAAGTAAGGGGAGGGCCCTCACTCTGAAAAGAGGAGGAAAATTAAAAAGGAAGAGCGACGAACTACGATGGAAACAGATGGAGGACAAACTATGCCAAAGACGTAAGGAACCCCATCTCAACAAAGACGGAAAGTTCCTACCAAACACCCCTAGCCTCTAAGAAGGCTCTCGACACAGGTCAAGAAGACGGCGGCACCTCCGAGGAAGTGCAGAGTTCAGACCATCAAGGAAAGCAGACCAGCGCATCGGCAACTAGGCACCTCTAAACGACGTCAACGTCGGACAAGTCGAACGATAAGAGAAGTTCAACGGACGATAATTTAATACAATATACAGTTGAGGTAACCCAAAATCCCTTTTTCATTCCATTTGCGAAATATACACCACGAAGCCCAGAAGGCCAAAGGAAGAAAAGCAAAGTGACAAAAGCGAGACAAAACAGCAAAAGGGAAAATGTATACATGAGAGGATGGAAGGCCAAGAAGAGCCCTAGGGAAGCTCTGCTCCTTCTGACCTAGAATTATCTACTCCACCCCTATCCAGGACTGCCTCAGATTCTTAATTTCTTCTTCTAGCTCTCCCCTTTTCAGCAGTGCATTCTGGAGCGCCCGATGAAGTCGCTGGCTTTCGGCCTCCGCCTCTCGACGCCTCTTTCTCAGGACCTCAGATTCTGCCTCCGCGTCTGTGACGGCCCGTTGCTCGTACGCCAGTCGGATCTTCAATTGCTGTAGCTCGACCGTCCTTTCTCCGGGGGCGACAGAAATCCCTTCAACGGTTCCTCTTAGGGACTGGAGTTCATCAGAATCTCGAGCAGAAGTAAGCTGAGCCCTGTCAGCCAGCTGCCTCTGAAGATGGGCGACTTCATCGGTCGCCACCCTAAGTCTCCCTTTATATTCATCTACCTGCCTACGCCAACCGGCCCGATGCACGTCGTAGCTCACCTCGGCATCCTGAAGCTGCTACTGAAGGTTGGAGACCTTCTTCGACCACTCCCGATCGCCGTTGGCCTGGGCCAAGAGCCAGGATGAACTTCCTTCCAACTGACCGATCTTCTCCTTCGCAACCGACAATTCCACCCTGAGAGCACTGATCTTGGCAGCTTGAGCCTAAATTCGGTCGCTGGCGCTCTTCTTGCATTCCTCAAGCTCCTTCGTGAAGTCCGCCTTCCTCCGGCTATACTCCATGATCCCCTTCACGTGGAGGTTCCGAAAGTGGGTGGCCTCCGTGGTGGCTTCAGAATGACCCTCTCTCAATCTGCGAAGCTCGCCTTCCATCTTCTTTGACTTTTTTATCAGGTAAAGAGCTTTCTTCTTCAGCCGCTGGATCATTGACTTCAACGGAATCCCCAGGGGCAGGGGGAGTGCTTCGGCAGGGCACTACCATCGGAAGGCAAAAGCGTCAAGACGCGCCTCATCACAGAAAGAAAAGCAGAGAGAAGAAAGGAAGGAGGAAGAAGCCACCCACGACAAGAAATTCAACTTTATTGATTGGATGATTTTTGAAGACAAAAAGGAAAAGGGAAATTGCGGTAAAATAAAACTACAAGATTGGAGGTCTCAGACCTCAGAAGCAGGAGTTGGAGAGCTCGACATTCCGGGAGGGGGGGCTGCTGCAGCGGTGATGGCCGAAGAGGGACCGACCTCGTCTTCAAACTCCTCACCCAGGAAGTTGAGGTCGAGCTCCAAAAATTTTCTGGCCACCCTCTCCTGGCAGAGCTCGAACCCCTTAATGAATGCCTCCTAGTCAAATTGTACGTTCAAGTCCCTCATCTCTGCAGAGGCCTTGAACTCCTCTACCGCAAGAACCCTGGCCTCCGAGACCAGGACTGGAGTCTGCTCAGCCAAATTGGCGACCTCAGCCTCCGCCTTTCTCACCGTCTCCTCCAAGGTCTGCCTCTCCTCCTCCCGGGCTTGTTTCTTTCTTTCCAGGGCCTCTTGGAGGGCGGCTACTTCGGTCGTCTTTTCTTCGAGGCGAGCGACCTCGGCCCGATAATGCTCCTCCACCTGGGCGATGTCCCTCCTCGCACGGTTCGTCGCCTCGATATTGGCGAGGAGCTGGTACCCAATCTGCAGGGACGGCTAGGGGATCAGAATAAGGGTCGAATAACCGGATAAATGAAGATTTGTTTACCTCGAGGAAGGACCCTAGGGAGTCCCAAACCTGCTGCTCAGGATCGGCGCGGTCGATCCTCTCGACGACTTCAGGCAGAATACAGCCGTCGATCAACCGCCTGATCAAGTCCCTATCATTGAAGGGATACCCCGACTCCTCTTCAGAACCGAGGGACTCGTCAGCGGTGGCTCGGCGGTTACTCACCCTGTGGGCCACCGACTTCCTTCTCTTCCCCCTTTCGACTACGGATGCCTCCATGGAGCGGACCCCGAAAGTGGGAGCCCCAGTCGGCGGACTCCTCGAAGAGGCCTGGGGGGCCGTAGGTTCGGCATCCGAGGGAACGTCGATCGCTGGAGCCACCTGGGTGGGTGCGACCAAGCTCGACTCCTCTGCCCTGGCCCTCTTTGCTGGTCCGGAGGCCGCGGCACCCTTTCTTTTGTGGGCCTTGAGGGCTCTGACAAGCATCCGTGCTGCTTCAGCGTCCATTCCTAAAAAAAAAAAATCAATCAATCAATCAAAAATCAGAAATCAATAATGGGGTGAAAAAGGACAGAGTAGCATTCGAAAAAAAAAAAGAGAGAGAAAAGAGGAGAAAAAGAAAGAAAAAGAAGAGGGACAGAAGAAGAGAAGAGAAAGGAGAAGATGAAGTACTCGTAGGATCCTGGGGGCTCAGGCCGATGTTGAACAAAAATTGCTCCCTCAGAAGGTTGGGAAGGGAAGGAGCGGAATAGGCGAGAAGCTTCCAGGCAGCCTGGAGGTCGTCCTCCCCTAGGCTGGGGGCCCGACGGACGGAGTCCCTCAGAGAGCCCCAAGGGGGCAGGCCCAGCCTCCGGGTCGGGCAGTGGACGAAGAGGTATTTTTCCTTCCAGTTATGGATCGAAGAGGGGGCACCTTTCAGCAACCCCTTCTTGCCGAACTGAGGAGAAAAATACCACCAGTCCTTCATCGAAGGATGACGCTTAAAGGTATAGAAATGCCTAAACAGAGAGAGGGACGGCTGGACCTCAACTACGTGGCAAAGGGAGAGAAACCCTATCAAAAACCTAAAAAAATTCGGAGCGACCGAGGCCAAAGAGATATCTAAGAACCGGAAGAGGGCGACGATAAAGGGCGGAAGTGGAAGCCGGAGCCCGGCACGGAACGCCTCCTGATACAGGCAAAAACGATCGAGCGGGGGAGTGCTGGCCCTGTCGAAGGGGTCAGGCAGCTTCAGGTCGTACTCCGGAGGAACTCCATACTGGACCCTTATCAGAAGGAGTTCATCCGAAGTCAAGAAGCATGGAATGGTGCCCGACGCAAAAATCGAGCGAAGCCTAGTCCCTGATACGGGTTCATCTGCAGAGCGAGGGACCTGGGGGGTTGAGGCGGAAGAACTCCCGGAGCCGCCGGAAGCGGAAGAGCCAGAAGACATTTCAAATGACTTTGAATGAAGACTCTAAAGATCCCGAAGGAGACAGACGGGGCAAAGGATGAGAGGTCACAGTAGACTAACTCAGAGGAATACGACAGAAGAAAATGACGAAGAAAAGGCCCCTAGATGGCAAAAAGAGGGGCGAAGGTTCTGGGGACTAACCTAGATCGCTCTGAGGGATGCAGAGGGGCGAGAACAGGGATGACTCGAAGGACGCTTATGGCCCGGGAAGACGTCGAGAGGATCAGGGCTCTCGAAGAAAGGGCAGATACCGCTAGAATTCTGAAGAGGAATAGGGCCCCTAAAGGCGGAAGGATGGGTTTAAATAGACCCTGGGATCCGGTGCCATAATGATCGCGAATCTCTCCAGGTCGGTCCGTGCTCGACACGTGTCCCACTCACCACGGCAAGCGGCTGAAAGCGGTTGACGGTTGGCAGGGCCATTATTACACCGTACCTGGGCCAGTGTACCAGCAGGAATTTTGAAGGATCCTTTCGTATCGCCCCGATTCGAAAAGACTCCAGCACGCACACATTTAATGCCAAAATATCTGGAGGCGGTCGTACGCAGAGTTCGAGGGGACAACTTCGACTGTGCAAACCTCTCTGTACTTTCTTCATTCGAAATTCAAACTTGAAAGTAGGGGGACTGGTGTTGGGTATAAAATATCCTCAGCCGAAGTTCTTAACAGGCTTGACCCTCACGAGTCGTCTCCAACTTCAACTGCAAGGAAGACGCCGCCCAGACTCCTACGGGAGCCGAGCTCCATCGCCAACTTCAAATGCTGGTAAGCTTCGTCCGGACTCCTACAGGAGCCGGACTTCGTCCCTGACTGTAATTGCAGGAAGACTCCGCCCGGACTCCTACGAGAGCCGGGCTCTGTCGCCAGCTTCAACTGCAAGGAAGACGCCGCCCGGACTCCTACGGGAGCCGGGCTCCATCGCCAACTTCAAACGCTGGTAAGCTTCATCCGGATTCCTACGGGAGCCGGATTTCGCCTCTGATTGTAATTGCAGGAAGACTCCGCCCAGACTCCTACGGGAGCCGGGCTCTGTCGCCAGCTTCAACTGCAAGCAGACTCCGCCCGGACTCCTATGGGAGCCGGGCTCCATCGCCAACTTCAAAAGCTGGTAAGCTTCGTCCGGACTCCTACGGGAGCCGGACTTCGCCCCTGACTGTAATTGCAGGAAGACTCCGCCCGGACTCCTACGGGAGCCGGACTCCATCGCCAACTTCAAATGCTGGTAAGCTTCGTCCGGACTCCTACGGGAGCCGGACTTCGCCCCTGACTGTAATTGCAGGAAGACTTCGCCCAGACTCCTACGGGAGCCGGGCTCTGTCGCCAGCTTCAACTGCAAGCAGACTCCGCCTGGACTCCTACGGGAGCCGGGCTCCATCGCCAACTTCAAGCGCTGGTAAGCTTCGTCCGGACTCCTACGGGAGCCGGACTTCGCCCCTGACTGTAATTGCAGGAAGACTCCGCCCGGACTCCTACGGGAGCCGGGCTCCGTCACCGACTTCGACTGCTAGCAGACTCCGCCCGGACTCCTACGAGAGTCGGGCTCCATCGCCAACTTCAAGCGCTGGTAAGCTTCGTCCGAACTCCTACGGGAGCCGGACTTCGCCCTTGACTGTAATTGCAGGAAGACTCCGCCCGGACTCCTACGGGAGCCGGGCTCCATCACCGACTTCGACTGCTAACAGACTCCGCCCGGACTCCTACGGGAGCCGGGCTCCGTCGCCAGCTTCAACTCCAAGGAAGACCCCGATCGGACTCCTACGGGAGCCGGGCTCCGTCACCAACTTCAACTGCTAACAGACTCCGCCCGGACTCCTACGGGAGCTGGGCTCCATCGCCAACTTCAAACGCTGGTAAGCTTCGTCCGGACACCTACGGGAGCCGGACTTCGCCCCTAACTGTAATTGCAGGAAGACTCCGCCCGGACTCCTACGGGAGCCGGGCTCCGTCGCCAGCTTCAACTGCAAGCAGACTCCGTCCGGACTCCTATGGGAGCCGGGCTCTATCGCCAACTTTAAACGTTGGTAAGCTTCGTCCGGACTCCTACGGGAGCCGGACTTCGCCCCTGACTGTAATTGCAGGAAGACTCCTCCCGAACTCCTACGGGAGCCGGGCTCCGTCGCCAGCTTCAACTGCAAGCAGACTCCGCCCGGACTCCTACGGGAGCCGGGCTCCATCGCCAACTTCAAGCGCTGGTAAGCTTCGTCCGGACTCCTACGAGAGCCGGACTTCACCCCTGACTGTAATTACAGGAAGACTCCGCTCGGACTCCTACGGGAGCCAGGCTCCGTCACCGACTTCAACTGCTAGTAGATTCCGCCCGGTCTCCTACGGGAGCCGGGCTCCATCGCCAACTTCAAGCACTGGTAAGCTCCGTCCGGACTCCTACGGGAGCCGGACTTCGCCCCTGACTGTAATTGCAGGAAGACTCCGCCCGGACTCCTACGGGAGCCGGGCTCCGTCACCGACTTCGACTGCTAACAGACTCCGCCCGGACTCTTACGGGAGCTGGACTCCGTCGCCAGCTTCAACTCCAAGGAAGACTCCGACTGGACTCCTATGGGAGCTGGGCTCCGTCACCAACTTCAATTGCTAACAGACTCCGACCGGACTTCTACGGGAGCCGGGCTCCGTCGTCAGCTTCAACTCCAAGGAAGACTCCGCCCGGACTCCTGCGGGAGCCGGTCTCCGTCACCAACTTCAACTGCAAGGAAGACGCCGCCCGGACTCCTACGGGAGCCGGGCTCCGTCGCCAGCTTCAACTGCAAGCAGACTCCGCCCGGACTCCAACGGGAGCCGGGCTTCGTCACCAACTTCAACTGCTGGTCAGCTTCACCCGGACCCCTACGGGAGCCGGACTTCGCCCCTGACTTTTATTGCAGGAAGACTCCGTCCGAGCTCCTACAGGTGCCGGACCTCGCTTCTGATTCCAACCGAACTTCAGCCGACAGGCCTGCATTCCCTGGCAAACCGCTATAATGGCCACGATCCTGCTCCACTTCCTGCGACGGATCCCGCGGGGTTCCATTACCCCCTGGCAGGCCACAGTAACGGCCACGATTCTTCTCCACTTCCTACGACGGGTATCGCACGATTCTTCCGTCCTCTGGCAAGTCACGATAACGGACGCCGCTCCACTCCCTGTGGCGGACTCCACGTGGCGCGCTTCGGCGGTAGCCACGGGCCTACCCCACTACTCTTCGCAATAAATTCCTCCTGACTCTGGGCGGCCCACGACCAGTCGGTTACAGGCGTCACTGTCAATTTGTTGCCCCCTCCGTCTATAAAAGGGAGACCCCAGATACGTTATTCTATAAGCTCTAATTTCTATCCCAAAACTCTGCTAAAATTTTCGTTCGAGCACTCCATTCTTGTTGAGGCAGAGAACTGACTTGAGCGTCGGAGGGTCTTACCGGAGCAACCCCACCTCCGGTTGAGACTTCTTTTGTAGGTCCCGGCGGCGACCGCGACTCCCTTGACTCCAGCTTCTCCGACGCAGGCAGATTTTTGCACCAACATGATTGGTGCTAGAGGAAGGGCCCTGAACCTTCGCGGTACCCTTGTTCTTAAAGGAGCGCTCAACGGGACCACCCCCGGGCATCTTTTCCGGTGTCCTCTCCTCCCTCCTCCACTTGGTCTTTGCTCGATACCTCCCCGCAAGACGTCTATGCGACGATCCACGGTCTCCGCGGCCAGATCTCAGGCTCCGGCCTCAGCTCCTGTTTCCCAACCTCCTCCTCCTCCAGCGACGGCGGTCGGCGCGGAGCAGTTTGACCTGCTAGCGCAGCAGGTCAGGGGCCTCACTGAAGCTGTGCTAAATACTTTTAAATATTTTTATTAATAAAATTGATCGTTAATTATTTTTAATTTTTTATAAATAAAATTGATTGTAAAATCAATCACTAATTATTTTAAATTTTTTATTAAAAAATCAATTACAAAATCAATCGCTAATTATTTTTTATTTTTTTATTAATATATCAATCTCAAAATTGATTGCTATATATTATTAAATTTTTTATTAACAAAATTGATCATAAAATTGATCGCTAATTATTTTAAATTTTTTATAAAAAATCTATCATAAAATCGATCGCTAACTATTTTTATTTTTATTAAAAAATTGATTGCATAATCGATCACTAATTATTTTTAAATTTTTATTAACAAAATCAATCGCAAAATCGATCCCTAACTATTTTTAATTTTTTATTAAAAATCAATTTTAAAATTAGTTGCTAATTATTTTTAATTTTTTATTAAACAATCGATCACAAAATTGATTGCTAATTAAATCAATCACAAAATCAATCTCTAAATATTATTTTTTTATTAATAAATGATCACAAAATTGATCTCTATTTATTTTTAAATTTTTTATGAAAAAATTAGTCGCAAAATCGACCGTTAACTATTTTCAAAATTTTTATTAAAAAATGGTCGCAAAATCGATTGTTAATTATTTTTAATTTTTTTATTAGTAAAATCGATTGCAAAATCAGTCGCTAAATATTTTTTATTTTTTATTAATATATCAGTCATAAAATCAATCACTAATTAAATCTATTACGAAGTGAATGCCCCTTTTTTCTCTTCTCCCTTCTCTCTTTATCTCTCTTGTTTTATCAAAATAATAAACTTATCTTTATCAAAATATCATATTGATCATTAAAATTATAAAATAATTTGTATCAAGAAAAGATAATATATCTTTATGTATTTTTGAAATTTAAAATTAAAACTCATTTCGATTTGGAACATATTTGGAATTTTCTCCTATGAATTTGAAAATTGTCTCTCTGGTATTCGCTACACAAATTTGATTATATATATATATATATTTATATATATATTATTAATTTCTATCTAAATTTTGACCATGATCTGACTTGATTCAACTTGATCCGATCCAATCTGAACCCTTTTATTGAGTCGCTCCAATCTAATTTGAAATGGATACTAGAGGGTATGGATATAAAATTTTTAATTAATTATAGGATAGATATAGATATTGTTCGACGTGATACATACTCGATGCTATCTCTAACTCATTTAGCAGTAGCTTATAGGATTTGGAAAGATTTAAAATTTAAAATTAAAATTCATTTAGATTTAGAATTTATCCATCGGATACCTCATATTGAAATTTAATTTTATATATTTATATAATAAATTTATTAAAAATCTACAAATCTAAAAGTATATATAATAAATTTTCATTAAATTTTTAATAAATTTTATAATTTATAAAATTTTTATAATAAATAAATATATATGAAATTATTTTTCATAAAAATCTATAAATAATAGGATGGTACGAGGATTTGAGATCCAAATTATTGGATGGCCTAATTACTATCTTAACCAATAAGACACAATTATCTACACTTAAGTTATATTAAAATTATAATATAATTTATATCTAGAAAAGCTGATATATTTTTATGTATTTTTTGAAATTTAAAATTAAAACTTGTTTCGATTTGGGATAGATTTGAAAATTGTCCCTCAAATACTCACTACTTGAATCCAATTATATATATTATTAATTTTTATAAAAATTTTGATCATAGATTCGACTCGATTCAATCCGATCTGCCTCTTTTATCGAGTTGATCCAATTCAATCTGATCTGATCCAAGGCAGATACTGAATGGTATGGATATAAAATTTTTAATTAATTATAAGATAAATATAAATATTGATCGATCTGATCCATACTTAATATTATTCCTAGCTTATTTAGCAATATTCTATAAGATTTGGAAAGAGTTTGGCATTTAAAATTAAAATTCATTTGGATTTAGAATTTACCTATTAGATATCTTTTATCGCATCCTAATTTTATATATTTATATATATAATAAATTTATTAAAATTATTATATTTTTTATAATAAATATATATATAAGTAATTTTCATAAAAATATATAAATAATTGGATGGTATGAGGATTTGAATATCAAATTATTAAAAGGCCTAATCACTATATTAACTGATAAGATACAATTATTTATATTCAAATTTAAATGAAATACTAATATATCTATCTAAACTCTTATATACACACGCACACGCACACCCATCACAAAACTCTAACTACCGTCCAACCTTTCCCTGGTCGGCTGCTCCAAGCCCTATTTGGCCGCTCCAACTATCCGAGACCCTGAGGACGGAGAAAACAGAGGAAAATCTGGGGGAATACATAGGAAAAATCAACGAGAACGAAGGAAAGACGGAAGAAATCGAAAGGTAAGATCTTTTTCCCACATGGATTGATCTTTTTCTTTCCTTTTCCCCTCGTTTTCTTTTCATTTCATTCTTTTTTCTGCGGTTTGTCGTGAGGGAGAGCATCTCAGGGAGATCGGAGGCTGGGGGAAGGCCGTCGGCGGGAGGGGAGGCCGTCGGTATGGGGGAGGAAGAGGATGCCTAAGCAAGTCTCCGTATCTTATTTTTTTGTACCTGACATTCCATTTGCTATCAAAAGGAATATTTCTTCTTCTCTTCCACTTAGGATTTTTTGTTTGATTTGAAGGGGTTTCTTTAAGAATTCTACATCTAGTTTCTGATCTTGATCCAACTCTCATTGACCTAGTTTAATTTCTGCGGAGAATTGTTTTTATATTTTCTCATGTTATTTTATGATATTTATTTTTCATGCCCCAATATCTATTGTGCATATTAGGTTGAGGTATCAGTTGAGGTAGAGTATGTTCCTGAGAAGGCTGATATAGAAGAGGATTTTCTGGAAGACGTCAAGAACGTTTTTGAGAAGTTCAGCTTCAAAGATTCTGCTGCTGCTGTTATAGAAGAGTATGTTCCTGAGAAGGCTCTTAGAAACGAGTTGTGTCGAGGGTGGAAGCCTCGTTTCTTCTCCGCCTCAAAAAGGTAAATTCTTTTTGCCCCTGAAAAATTTAGTGGGTTTTGTCTTCTTTTATGAAAGCGGTGCTGGATTTATATTCCGTCGTTGGATTTAAGCATCAAGAGGGTATATACTCACAACCAAATCGTATCATTTCATGGGCCTACCTTCTCTTCTTATCTACTGCCAGATGTTTGACGAAATGCCTCAGAGGCTAGGACTGCAATCAAATTTGCATTCTCTCTTTTCTTGTTCTTTACTCCTTTTGTCGTGGGTACCCTTTTTTTCCTCTCTATTTGAAACTGAGACATTGATCAGTGCTACTTGATTTTATAAATATTTAAAGCGAAAGATAAATTTCAGACGGAAACAATATGAGTTGGGGTCATGTTTCGACAGAGATGCATTGTAAGCTAAGATCGAGTGTACCTTTGGACAACATATGCACCAAAAGGATGATTAGAAAATGTGCATGATGGGGAGATGAAAACAACCTTTGTTTCAATGGGGTAACCTTGATCTTTAGCCGATGATTTCTTGCAAATGTCTAATATTGGTGGCAATTCTTTGCACTTGACAGGAACTTGTATATAGTCAAATTATTTGAAGAGCGAGCTTGAGCATGGACTGGAATTGTGACCAATGACTATGGCAATTCATTACTTGAAAAGAACAGGAAAGTGAAGCTTCAGAGCGTCTTTGATGAGATCACTGAAATTGAGTGATGGAATCTGTTTAACCCATAGATTCCTAAAGATGATGATGGATTTTTGTAGTTTGGCTGCTGTTGGAATGACCTTGTTTGGTAGGAATTATGTTTTAAGTGTGATCCTGGCATCCACCTAGATTAATGTTTGTACTTTAAAGTAAAAATGGGATAAAATTTTAGAATGGAGAAAGACTTTAGCAGATTGTTCCAAACAGGAAAGCCTAATTCCAGTCTTGAAGCATATTTCACATATCAAATCTTGGTTATTATATGGAAAACACTGAAAGCCAGAAGAACTTAAGATCTGAATCATTATTAATCTGCAGAATTTTCTATTGACTTTTCATACAGGATGCTGCATCTTTTGAAGTTAATTTTTTCCACTGTAACAGAAGAGATATTGAATAATAGTGATGTGTGATTTGTTTGTAGAAGGAAAGGAATCGTGGGAGAAACAAGAAGTAAATGGAGTGTGTGGTGCAAGGGATTATTGAGTCGCAGGTATTGTCTACTTGTCACTACTACTGCTTTTTCATTATTCTATGCCATGTTTGTTTTATGCTTTATTGTTTAAAGCTAATAATCTGTATTTAGTGCAAAAGATTGGCATCCTTTGTTTCGTGGAAACATCATTGTGAAACATGATTGAAGGTATGGGATGCAACAGCAGCGGATCCAAAGCTGCTAGTTTTTCTGAAAGCATATCAGAATACAGTACCTGTTCCAAGGCACTGGTGTCAGAAGCAGAAATTCTTACAGGTGTCTTGCCCTCAGACATGAATGCTATGGAGATCGTAATGTACATTATTATATGAGGGGTGTATATTACTTTTAGAGTGGTCATATAAGGGGGTGAGGGAAGATAAAGTTGATAAGGGGGTGAGTGGTCATATAAGTTTATATTACTAAATTTTTGACATCCTGAAATCAGTTAAAATTATGCGCCTGGATTTTGAAAGTCAGTCGTTATGCATCACACAAACTGAAACATCTTCTTTTTGATATTGCAGATGTTTTGAGATCTTACGCTGCGTTCAAATTTTTCAATTTCATATTGGTCATGAATCATGTAGTTTAAGTGTCTATGCAAAATTCATAACTCATGTTTGTTTCATGTTGGACATCTAGATATTCCATTAATAAATCATTACCGGATTTGGTGGAACAAAAAAGATAGCAGAACTAAGTTGTTTGATCCAATTTTTAGTAGAAATAATTTATTTTATTTTGCTTGAAATCCTGGCCTGTATATTTGTCTCTTATTCGTGTTTGTTTAGTGGACACCATTTTTTTCTTCCTAGATGTTCTTTTGCTTTTTTGGATTTTCATAATAAACTAGTATATTCTTTGGATGTTCTTTTCCTTTCTTTACTTTAGAATATTTATTATTCAATTATTTGTTTATTTATATGCACTTTCTCATAATTTTATTATTTCTCCTTAGTAAAGTTGGGGTGTTATATTAACAGATAAATTATTGTTATTCTGTTTGTCTTGTTTTTATACATATCGTCCATGAAATAGAGATAAGCAAATTTAATTTTATGGTAGTGAGTGTTTTTTTTCCTCTTTAATTTTATGCTTTATTTTTAATATATGAATTGTTGTTAATCTATTCTCTTTCAGGTCAGAATGGATGAGGTCGTGCAGGCTGTCGAGAATGTGAAGGAGGAGTGGGATCAGACAGTTGTACAAATCCAGGAACACATCAAAGCCATTGAAGGATGTGGAAAGTCTGGGAGAGGGACGGAGGAGGCAAATTCTCTTCCTAGACTGAATGGTGCTGCACAGGATGGTCTGGCATTGCTTAGATCAATGCAGTTTCGGCTTGATCTTCTTTCCCAACAGCTGCCTACGATTGAAGAATCACAGTCTGCACATTCAACTTTAGAATCATGGAAGAAACAATACCAGAAGTAACTCTTATGAGTTTGCTCTTCCCATCTACTAATGATTACCAGACTTTTTTCGTTTCCTAGCTATATCTTTTTTTGTATCTGCTTATTTGCTTTCCCCAATTGTACGAGTACCTTTCATATTTTTTTTCAGTTTTTAATTTTTATGCTTCTAACAATTGCTAGCCCTGCTTCATGTTTTCAGATTGCATATGAGCCTAAGGAATGCTAACTTGCAAGCAAAGAAGAACATCCGAAAAGCTGCTCAGGAGGAGGTGAGACCTCCTTTCAAACTTGGGATTGAACTCTTTAGATGTCCTTAGATTGTTAATTTCATTCTGCAATGCGAATCATCCTACAAAATTTGTGTGCTAGCTTTGACAAATTTGATGATCCTTTATAGTGTTGCTGTATTTCATTATGTGATGTGAATCCTTCTATCAAGTTTCCACATAAGCTTCAACAGCAATTAATGATCCTTACAGACTCTCTCTCTCTTAAAAACTCTGCTCCACTGCTAATATTGGATTCTAAATCTGCAGAGAGAGCTTCTTTTAGGAGGCGGAGAAGAGTCTACAATCCGCAGGCGTAATTTACAGTATGTCTTCTGAATTTAGTGAAACAAGTAATTTCTAAGAATTTTTTATTCATGCAATATCCTTTCTTAAAATGTTCATCATCTTAAATTATAAAGTGCAATCAATTGAGTTTATATGCATTCTCATGTTTATATTTTTGGTAAAGAAAAGTTATTGCATGGTTATGCTTCTTGTGCATAATCTTGTTTTCTGTTAAGGTATGAGGCGGGTAGAAAGACCAAAAGAAAAAGGTTTAATGCAGGGTTGATTGATGGCTATAAAATTTTAACCAATCTTTTAGTGGAACAGCCTGATGTAGACACCTTCATCTAGATAGTACAAACTTTAATTATTGTTGTTGCTGTTCTTTCTTTGTGTTATTGTTTGAAGATGAAATAGGATTTTATTTGATAGTCAAATCCCAGACAAGGTGGAAGAGCATTCTAGACATTGAAACACCCATTCCTTTTCATGTAAAAAGAATGACTCAAATGTGGTGATGGTTCTAGTTCATCTATGGTCTGAAGTTTCTCAAGTTGAGGGCTGGGCAGCTTCTGACACTCTTCATGATGTTGAGAAACACTGCACTAGGCTGTAATCCAAGGATCTTATATATTTTCCATAATTATAGCCCATGCCTTGGTTTATTGAGACTGAGATGCTTTCTTGAGTTGGTTATCTTCTTAGGGTGAACTCTGTAATGGTTGTTTATGAATAAATCTCTCCCACTTATTATGACTAAGAGGCATGTTTCGGTGGTTTAATTTCCTGATTTTATAGGACAAAGGCTGGGATGACATCTGCAGCAGAAAGCATTACCGAGAGCCTTCGGCGTACTCGTCAACTGATGGTTCAGGTGTGATTACTTGAGTAATGATACTTGGTCTTGATTTATGGCTACCTAATGGGTAGATCTATTTTGTAACACAGTCTTTCCATAATTTTCCACAGGAGGTGGATAGAAGTGCAAACACATTGGCTACTTTTGGTATGATCCCTTATTGCTTTGCTGTTTGTTAATTATATAATGGTTGTTGTACTGGCAATCATGGTTTGCCAATACAATGTTGTTTGTAACTTTCTTCAAGCTTAGTGCTTAAATTTGGTTCCAGTGATATTTTATGCTTTCTGCATTCATGGCCTTTTTAAACAACAAAAAGAGAAACGAACTATCATATGTTTTAATGTGGATTTCAAGTACATGGCTACCTTCATTTCATAGATAGATCCAGTTAGAGGACTTATGTAAGCTTCTCTTGCATTGTCGTTGATAGATCAGATTATTACTTATTCAAGTTATTTTGAAAGAAATATAGTATTGCCTGTGATATCTAGAAAGAAAGAGGGAGGGTGAAGGGCAATTCAGTTTTATATCTACATAAAAATTGGATCGTTCGATTAGAAATTTTCGTTAAAAATGTCCCAAACCAAGCTTATGTTACCTATTTAGAAGTTATTATAGGAGGACTCATCCTAAACCTTTTCCCAAAGAACAATGAAAAGGAAAGAAACTCATTCCAAGAGGAGTCATAATTTAGGAGAGGGAATATGACTTGAGCTTAAGGCCCATCACCACGTAAATGCAATCTTGTAGACTGTGTGAGATTTTGTGCATAAGTACACCCCCCCTTTGGTGATGGGGCATGAGTCTTTGCCTTGATTACAATTTTGTTAAGGCAATTTAGATTTTCTTTTGCATTTGTGGATGTAACACATAGACTTACATTATTACATCATTATGTTATTAACAGTAGAATGTGATGCTCCATATATGTGATGTATTTTTCAGAGGAATCAACAAGTGTTCTAAAGAAAGCTGAAGGTGAGTACAAAGGACACCGCTCTTTGTTGATGCGCACTCGTCGCTTGCTTTCCACAATGCAACGTCAAGATGTTATGGACAGGTAAACATCTATCCTTATGGTTGCATAGCTATCAGGAAACGCTATTAAACTATTGTCTTAAAAGGAAAAAACCATTTTCTCTTGGATGGAGCTTTTAGCAAGCTACTGGAGATAAGGGATGGTGATTTCTTTTAGTTCAAACTCTGGTTAACATGCATTATTTCTATACTCCAAGCAGAGTGATACTGGTGACGGGATTTCTTATGTTCTTATCGACGGTGCTGTATGTTGTGTCGAAGCGGGTTGGGCTGCTAAAGTTGCAGAGGAAGCTGCTTGCAGCCATCAAGGCAGGTTCAAAAGGACATGAAGAGGTGGTTGTGGAAATCCAGAGAGCGACAGTTGGAGATGGCTTGATTCATGCACCAGCTCATGAAAATGCAGTTCCCCAAGCAGAAATACCAGTGCCACATGTCTATGATGAACTTTGAAACAATCAATCCTACAGTTTAAGTTTTATTGTTCTATTTTACTTGTGTTTAGTACGGTAATCCCTTTCAGCCTATGCGAAAAATTGAAGATTCCTTTCTGTTCAAAATTTAATTGTGTTAATTGATCAAATACTGCATGCTTATCATATCTGAGAATGGAGATGGTTTGGATTGGTACATCCTATTGGCTGTCTACTCAATGTATGTTTTTTCTCTCTTGCTGTCTATCTTTCTCTTTTTGATAATCTCAGAGCTTGAGTGTTTGGGAATGTACAAATCAAAGGCATTCTCTGACTTTCGAATGGGATGATCTGTTAAATCCAAGCCAGCATAAATTGTTTGTCTGAGGATAGTTTTTGATTATCAGACAGGTGGAAGTCATCTAATTTTGCTGTCAGGCGTCAGAAATTCAATTCAGAGGCTATTTATTTGAGCGACTATTTAGGATCCTTTTTTTCTATATTTTAGCTGTAGTTTGGCCGGCGATGATCTCCTCCAATCTTATATGGATGCCAAGCTACTATGATTCACTAAATGTGAGTGGGAATCAGTTGAGAGGAAGAAGTAACAAGGGGTGGGGTGCACTTCTTTTTTCCTTTCTTTTCTTTTTCTTTTTGGGATATATAGAAGAAATCAAATCACCATTTGTCAACTAACGATGGTGACGAAGATTTCATCTGGACTCTAATAGATGGAATAGATGCTTCGCATGGGGGAATCAAACTGTTTTTTCTTTTTCAATTTTTGGTGAATAAGCTACACATCTTAAATGGACCATTGATTTCATGGATTGTCCTCCCTCTTGATTTTTTTCCTTGTGAAAAACTTCAAATTCCCTAAACTATGGACAATGAGATAGTAACAGATGGAAATAGAAGTGGGAGAATGGCTCTTAACTAAATTTGTGACACAGATGATGTCGAAGATGTTGCAATTCTTTTATATTTCAAAAAAGTCTCTCCTACAGAGTAGATTTTTAATGCAACGGACAATGAGATGCCGATAACTCTATCACCTTCCAACCAGCGACAATCGACAAACTCAATAGGTAGCCACGAAGGAAAGACAAGCCTGATGGCTAGTGATTGTTGTGAACCATCGTGATGATCATATAACCCCTAAAACATCTTCAGAACCTACTATCAATCAATTTTTAGTTTGAGGAAAACATATACCGGCGTGAACGCTTACCTTTCACACTTGTCCCCTTACCATTCATCATGCTGGAGAAGCTCAAATACATCCATCTTGTATATTTAAATTTGAAATTCTAGCAGAAAATTAGCTTTTGATGACTCAATGAAATGACTTTTAGTTTTTAATAATTCTATTATGTCTATATATATTTCTATCGGCTACTATAATACAAGCTCTTTTTTTTTTTGTATGAGAAAAATGGAGTTGGGAGGGGCGACCCTCGCATAGCTACCATCCCTGGCGTGTCCATAGCGTCTCAACTTCCGCTGAGAATGTTCGATTCAGGACTGAATTTAAGGGGACGGCCTCCTCCCCACCATATGGATGAACCAAACGGGTGAGTACGTCACCCAGTCCCACCGCGGACCAATAGACAGAAAAATCTTCTAAGCCCCGCGCCCAAGCCATAATGCAAGCTCCTTTAAGCCTCATGCTTACTAAACCGACGAAGCCTTCAGAATCTTTAGTTTGTAAGTCCATTGTTATTTGGCTAAACTCTATGCCATGGATTTTTAATTCATTAGAAACATCTTGTTGGGAGTCCCATGCGTCCATGACCTTCTCGTATGCTCAAAAGTCCGATCTTAAAAGAATGATATTCTATATTACATTCTTAGATCTTTATTTATAGAATATTTTTTAAATAAAAAAATAAAATAAACAAGTTTAGGCAAAAAATATATATATATTTTTATGGACTTGATTTAGAGATTTAAATTAGAAAAATTTACATTTTAATCTGATAAATATTAATGGATGAAATTAGAAAACTAGCACTATAACACCATGACAGAAAATTGAAACTTTTCAAGCATGAGTCGAAATCTCGTAACCTTCTGCAGTGTTGAAAAGTTTTGATTTATACAATTTTTATATTAGTTAAGTGATCTATGCTAATATGCCATGCTCCAAAAGCATGCTAGCTATAACATCAATCCAAACCAAGGCCTTTGATAGATTTAGGTTGCAGGTTTGGATAAAAAATGCCTATACTTCTTACCCCACTAAAGGTGCTCGTTGTTTGGAATTTCTTGAAGTACTAATTTGTTAGTCAATCATAGGGCTGATCTAGTCACAATGAAGTGGTTATTTTGAGCGAATATTGCCAACATCAGGGTTGAGGCCTATTTGAAGCACTGATCATTTTTGATATGCCAAACCCAAATTTGAAACTGATATCATTAAAAAGCATATACATATAATTTTTGGTAAACTATCAAACACTGGATGTTTAAATAATAATTCATCTCATGAATAAGTTTAAAGACATTATACCCCAATTAATTTCCTACATTGGGATAATTATGGCTGCATTTGATGGGACCTTCATGTCGCCAAATATGCTCTTGAAAGGACACTTCTTCATCTATATGCTAATAGCTAAATTGTAAGCATTCATAAAAGCAATTCATATTTCGAGCTAAAATGGTAATCTATTGAGATAATGCATAGAGTTACGAACATCTTAATTATAATTGAAATGATGAGTGAATGGAATGATAAAACATTAGTGAAACAAATTCATCTTCAAATCTCCCATGTGAAATAGAGAGTATATCGCTGCCCTTTTATTTATAGTCTTCTACTAACACGAAAAGAAACAAATCTTCATTGCAGTACCTAACTTGAATAATATAAAAAAAAATCAATATTAATTTCTAGACCTATGATTTGTAATAGATCTTCTAACAAGGAGGCATATTTGGAGGTGGAGGCAGCAACTAAGCTTGCGGGCCAGTACCATTCTTTACTATGAACACAGTGTCTATTCCCCAGCTGAGATGGCGTTCCAAGTGACAGTGCATGAACCATACACCTGAACAAATATATTCCAAGTGGATAGATAGAAATACAAAGAAAATATAATTAAAATTATTTTCACATCTTTATCTAGGAAAAAGAACTAAGAAAAGAAACCAAATTAACTCACCAGGGTTTGTGGCCCTGAATCTGATGGGGCCCACCCACTCTTGGGCATTGCAACAGTGTTCTCAAATGGGGGTCCACCAAGTTATAGGTCGCCGGGTCCTTGTCCTTGTCATAATTTCCGAACCCCCTTCCCACCATGTAGAAGCTATAGCCATGCAAGTGAATGGGATGGTTCAACGCTGCCAAAAGGTTGGTCCCCTGGAACGTGAGAAAATATTCATTACAATGGTGATACCACGTCATATTTGCAACAAACTCATGAGAAGTCAGAAATCAGTGAAATACAAAGATAATGTAATATCATTCACGAAAATCAAATACACTAGAATCGATGAAATATAAAGATTCTTATTAATTTGTGATAAATATGACGTGATATCACCGTCGCAATGAATATTTTTTCATCGAACACCATCTCCAGGCTAGTATTGTACTCCAGGACTTGATTTCCCGTAGTCCTTGGAACAACAAGCTCTTGGCAAGTTATCATCGGTGAAGTTGAAGTAGAATGGCGGCTCACTCAAAACCCTGTCCCATATACCCGTGGATAACCCATGGTAGACCTCAAGGACATCGATCCTGGGGCGACAAAGCTTATGTTGTTAAGACTAGCAGCCAGCCGGTTTCCATCGGGCCCTGGCACGAGCGATTCGGGCATAAAATCTCATTGACAGCTATGGTGATGATGATTCGTTCGTCAATATTTGCGGGACATGGATCGGGCGGTCTTTGCTCGCCAGAGATCGGAATTTGGTGGTGAATTTAGTTGCCGAATCCATGTCGTTGGAGGCAGGGAGGGAGGGAATTGTGGCTGCGCGGTCGATGAGCCGGCGGTGGCATTGATGTACTCTATATTGCTATGGTTGTGGTGTTATCGGGGCAACACCATTGGTGCTCGCATACACTGAAGCTGCCATGTAGTAGCGATTGTTGGTGGAATTAGTAACTGGTTGGTTGGCCTTCGGGAGAAGGTCATGATCTGGCCGATGATCATGATGAACTCGTCGTGAAGGATTTGGTGTAGCTCGCATTAGTGCCGACCACCGTGAGCTGGTGTCCGGTGATGGCGAAGAAGAGCTCCTCGTTGAGGGCTGCATTGACCACTCGGAGGAGGTAGGTCTTGCCATACTCCACCAAGGCCTTGAATGTCCCCGTATTTGTGTATACATATGGAGAGAGAGAGGTAAACAAATGTGAGACAAAGGATAAGATAGAGCACTACTGCGGGCATGACAGGTGGTAGGGATTTACCAGCTGGTTTGGAGCAGTTGTAGAGATCGCCTGATTGGCCGTTGATGGTGAAGGATAAAACTTCTATGTCTGACCGACATGTAAGAAATTATGGTCGGACCGTCATCACCTGCCACGTCTTAAAACATAGCGCATCGTAAGTCCGATTAAATACTAAAAATAGGAATGGATAAACTCTAAGGGTATTTGAACAGTTTTGATAAACATCACATAACCCCTCAGGAGTTTTTTATTCCTATTTTCTTAGTATTTTAACGCACGCGTAAGCGCACGGGGCATGTTTGGAGATGTGGAAGGCGATGACGAGTCCGATTATAATTTTTTCATGAGTCGGTCCGACCACAGAAATTTTATTTGGTGAAGGCATCAGATAACTTGGGCCGACCACTGACGGTGCGGAGAGCATCTTCTATGACTTCACCACGTTGGCCGTCCACCATTCTCCTGTTAGTAATTAATTAATTAGTATAATAATGAAATGGTCGATCGATATTTTGTGACGTCTCCGTGCATGAATCAAATTAAGAAAAAGCCTACTTATACATTGCACCCATGCATGAACGTCACACTCTACCGCGGCATTGCTGCAGCGTTAGTGGGCTAGGAGTTGTGAAAAAAATTTGCATGCATGATACAGAGCATATATACTAGAATAACTGGAGAGATATAAGGATGCATGTATATACGTACCTAGAATGATGGGTATCTCCTTGTTGGGCTTGAGGGAAGGGAAGGTGGTACCGGCCGGGGGTGCACTATAACCGTTGCCCGATTCCAATCGCTGTGGGCATGCCACCAGAGGGTCCCTTCCTCTTCAGAGAAGAGGATTGTGTACGTGAAGTTAGTTCCGGGCTGGACTGGACACTGTGTGAGGTACTCCGCCCGTCGGACCAGGGGTTTTAGGCTGCTCCACGCCATGCCTGGAATATAATGTACCAAATTATTTAATATATGATGCCGATCGACGACGGTCCATCGTATATAGGAACTCAATATGTAGTGTTTTTTTTTGGTACAGTGGTACGTAATTTATTTAGCATGTAGTTTCAAATATTACAAATGTTCGAAGATTTTGAGACGTACCAATGGATTGTAATATTATACCCTGAACGATTTGTAAACTCTACCCATAATGGTGTCACCCTTTCTTGCTTCGATGGTTGGCCCCGGAAACTGGCCGTCACTGTCAGGATTTTCTTGGTATGACAGAGACGCGTGTACGAAGCTTTTTTATCTACAGCAATATTATTTAAGCAATCATCATGGACCATAGGTAAGATATACGTATGATTTGAAACTATCTATATATCATGTATCATGCAGCAATTAAGCCAGCCATCATAGTGAATCGTATGTGTGTAGACATCTATAAGCTTCGATCAAGAAAAAATTCAGGGAACAAAAAAGAAAAAGAAAAAAAACTAAACATAAGCTAGCCATACGAGCATGTGTTCAGATTGTATATATGTGAATTTTTTTTCAAAAAATTTATTTTCGTATGGAAAACCTCAAATGGCAAAATTGATGGAGTTAAACATACGACGAAGCCATAATGGCAAGTCATAGCCGAAACTAGAATAGCAAGTGGACTGCATAACACCATAAAACCGAACAGCTGCATGTGGAGAACCTTAGGATGCTTATAACTTGAAAGGAGGGAATAGAAGAGAGAGAATTGTCTGTGTCTGTCTGGCCTTCGAGACATCCACCATCGGGTATTTATAGAGGCAACCGCTTGCATGTATCGCTGCAGATTTTGCGTTAGGATAAATGGCCCAGTTATTCGCATTATCTAATTACCCCAGGCTTGGATATGCATCACATGCTATCAAAATATTAATGATTTTTTTTGGAAAAGTCAAATTATTTTAGTATCAACGAAAATTTCTCAAAATAGAAACGTAAGTTGAGTTCGCTCGCTCTCTCTTGTAGATATGCTTTATGAACAAAAAAAAGAAAAAGAAAAAAAACTAAACGCCCAAGAGAAGTTAAACTTACGATGAATTATAGGAATCCTCTTGCAAAAGCTCCACGCTCAGCGATAGATTTGGATGAATTGAAACTAACCAGAAGACATAAAATTCCAAATGATGGCTCACATGAACATGCTGCGTGGTTACGCAATTCATCAAACACGCTAAAGGCGTGATGCAATCCTAGGAAAATGATCGAGAAAGCCAGAGAGAAAATCAGATCCGACGAGATCGAACAGGTAGATGGCAAAAATATTTGGGGCGTTTAGAGTCTTCTTTAGAAGAAAAGATTTCTCAAGATCAAATGGACGGCATCTGTTAAATTTTTTATGTGATAATAGAAAGAGATTGTAATAGGCGAGAGCATAGACAAAGAAGGGGAAAAAATAAAATCTGAGGCAATAGAAAGAAGCAAGAGAAGGCACTCATTGGCCCGTGTTACGTGTAGAAGAGCGAGAGTGCGGAAAGCTCCGATTCTAATTTCGTCTCGTCCGGCGGAGAAGTGAAAGGAGAGGTTCAGATCATTTTTGCGATCAATTTTTTAATAAAAAATAAAAATAATTAGTAATTAATTTTTAATAAAAAATTTAAAAATAATTAGTGATTGATTTTACGATCGATTTTATTAATAAAAAAAATTTAAAATATTAACGACCAATTTTGCAACCAATTTCTTAATAAAAATTTGAAAATAGTTATCCGCTGAGGATTGATAGTGAGCTGCTGAGGATCGATAGTGAGCTGATGAGTTGACGCATGCATCGACTCGTACCAATCGTTCCAGAAGCAGATGATGGAGCATTTGGTGCAATAGAGTAGATGATGAAACTGATGAGACAGCAGTAGGCCGATCCGTCATACTAACCTATTCTCCTTCTTTAGATGCTGATGCTTGACAGCCAGCAACTTATTTTTATACTTTTTCATTTTTATTTTGAATCTCTTGTAATTATTAATTTTTTATAATTATAATTTAATATACTGAAATGATCAAATTTATTTATGGGTTTACTATGTGAATTTTTTATTTTTATTTTATAGATTATAAATCTAGAACACTAAAAATATAAATAAAAATATATATATTTATAAATTATTTGTTTTAAAAATATTATATTTTTAATTAGTGATGAAATTATTTGCGATGAAATTTATGTCTTAAATAACTTTATTTGCGATGGAAGGTTTCTATCATAAATAATTTATTTTTTTTAAATTTAATTTTTTTAAAAATTATTTATGATGGAATATTTTTATCGTAAATAATATTTTTGATGATGAAATATTTATGATGGAACTTATTCATCGTAAAAAATAATTTATTTGTTGAAAAATATTAAATTTATTGATTAGATTTTTTATGATAGAATTTTCATTGTAAATAATTTTATTTATGATAAAAATATTTTATTTGCAACAAAAATTTTTATTGTAAATAATTTTAAACATAAAATTTTTTTGTGACAAAATTATTCATCACAAAAAAAGAATTATTAACGATGAAATTATTGTTTCCATCGCAAATATTATCTGTGACCATATTTTTAACGACTAATTATTAGCGATGAAATTTTCACCATAAATAAGTATTTGCGATACTTTTTTTGCTTTCCAAATATTCCTTTTTGTTGAGTGCCCGCACTCCACACCCCAACCCCTTTCCCCTCGCCCTCGGTGGCCTCCGCTACTCCCCAGCCATCTGTGCCTCCGGCATCGCCACCCTCCTACACCGCTCCTCCCACCCACCTGCATCGCCTTCTGGCCCCCAGTGACCCGCATCTGCCCGTCGTGCCTCCAGCACCGCACCCCGCCCCCAGCGAACCCACACTCGCTCGTCGTGCCTCCGACATTGCACCCCGAGCCCCCGAATGCCCGCACTGCCCCACGACTCCACCACCCGTGCCTCTTCTCCAGGATCCCCATACCTGGAGGATGACACCACTGCACCGCTTTTCCTCCACGATGTCCTCTTCAGCATCGTCGGCTCTGCCCAGCTCTAGCCGCGGTACTGGGAGTCCTCCGCCTACGGCGACGGTCGAGGGCCAATGCACGGATACGTCTGGCTCGATGACCGCATCACCCACCCTCGGAGTGCCTCCCTCACTCGTGCTCTACCCTCGGTCCGCATCTCCGGGGGCATCTCCCTCCTCATCCAGCTTCATCGGGGAGGTTGAGGAGGAGGCCGCTGGGGAGGAGGATGATGGAGGAGGCTGTTGGGGAAGAGGAGGAGGAAGCGGAGGAGGAGGTTAAGGAGGAGGCTGCGTGAGGTGGAGGGTGGGGAAGAGGGCAATTTCATCCAAAAATTTATTTTACAAGATTACCAAAGTAGTGGTAATCTGGATAGCCATCCCTTTCTTTGATGATCCAAATTATTTCATGGGAGGTAATTTGGATTACCTGATAATCTGCATTACCAAGCCAAATGGCATACCAAATATGGTAATATGATGGGGCTCCTTTAAATTACCAGCAATCTGGATAGATTGCCAGCTATCAAACTCAACCTAAGTGGAAACTCATTATCATTAAAAAGTATATTTTCTTTTTTGGTAAACTATAAAACACTGGATGTTTAAATAATAATTCATCTCGATAGTATTTGGTTGCCCTTATTCTCTATGGAATGTGCTTATTCCTACTTATTCCCCAAACACTAGATATATTCCTAATGGGCCCTATAGGTTTAGCTATTTCGGTCAACAAGCATTAATTGTGCATTAATTGCACCATATTCCCATCTACCTTGAATAAGCTATTCTATGTTGAACTATAGAATAGCTTATTCTAGGTCCTTAATGAGAAATAATTGCCATTTATTCTAGATTAGGGAATAACGTAGCCTTATTCCCAATGGATCCTGCAGATTTCCAACCAAATACTAATATGGGGATATCTATTCTAGGGGAGTTTGTATTCCTATTTGAAAAATATTTTTAGGACTACCAAACACTACCCTCATGAATAAGTTTAAAGACATTATATCCCAATTAATTTTCTACTTTGAGATAATTATGGCTGCTTTTGATGGGACCTTCATGTCGCCAAATATGCTCTTGAAAGGATACTTCTTCGATCCATGTGCTAATAGCTAAATTGCACGTGTTCATAAAAGCAATTCATATTTCGAGCTAAAATGATAACGAATTGAGATAATGCATAGAGTTATGAACATCTTAATTATAATTGAAATGATAATTGAATGGAATGATAAAACATTAGTGAAACAAATTCATCTACAAATCCCCCATGTGAAATAGAGAGTATATCGCTGCCCTTTTATTTATAGTCTTCTACTAACATGAAAAGAAACAAATCTTCATTGCGGTACCTAACTTGAATAATATGAAAGAAACCAATATTTCTAGACCTATAATTTGTATCAGATCTTCTAACGAGGCATGCTTGGAGGCAGAGGCAGCAACCGAGCTTGTGGGCCAGCACCATTCTTTACTATGAACACAATGTCCATTCTCTAACTGAGATGGTATTCCAAGTGGCAGTGCATGAACCATACACCTGAACAAATGTATTCAAAGTGGATAAATAGAAATAAAAAGAAAATATAATGAAAATTATTTTCACAATAGGAAAAAGAACTAAGAAAAGAAACCAACTTAACTCACCAAGGTTTGTGGCCCTGAATCTGATGGCGGCCCACCCACTCTAGGGCACTGCAACAGTGTTCTCAAATGGGGGGTCCACCAATATAGGTCGCCGGGTCCTTATCATTGTCATAATTTTCCGAACCCCCTTCCCACCACGTAGAAGCTATAGCCATGCAAGTGAATGGAATGGTTCAACGCTGCCAAAAGGTTGGTCCCTGGAATGTGAGAAAATATTCATATCATATTTACAACAAACCAATAAGAAATCAGGAATCAATAAAATACAAAGATAGTGTAGATATCATTCACATGAATCAATGAAATACATTAGATTCGATGAAATATAGGGATTTTTATTGATTTGTGATAAATATGACGTGGTATCACTGTTGCAACCAATATTTTTTCATGGAATACCATCTCCATGCTAGTATTGTACGCCACGACCCTGACTTCCTCCGCAGTCTTTGGAAACAACAAGCTCTTGGGCAGTTATCGCCGGTGAAGTTGAAGTAGAATAGTGGCTCACTCGAAAATCCTATCCCATATACCCCATGGATAACTCGGTAGTAGGCCTCAAGGACATCGATTCGTGGAGCGACAAAGCTTATGTTGTTAAGACTAGCGGCCAGTCGATTTCCGTCGGGCCCCTGGCACGAGCGATTTGGGTATAAAATCTCATTGACGGCTATGGTGATAATGATCCGTTCGTCGATGGTTTGCGGGACATGGATCGGATGGTCTTTGCTCGCCAGAGATCGGAGTTTGGTGGTGAATTTAGTTGCCGAGTCCATGTCATTGGAGGCAGGAAGGGAGGAGAATTGTGGCCGTGGGGTCAATGAACCAACGGTGGCATTGATGTACTCTATGATTGCTGTGATTGTGGTGCTATCGGAGGCAATGCTGTTGGTGCTCGCATAGGCCGAAGCTGCCATGTAGTAGCAATTGTTGGTGGAATTAGTAACTGGTTGGTTGACCTTCAGGAGGAGGTCCATGGTCTGGCCCGACGTGATTATGATGAACTCGGTCATAAAGGGTTTGGTGTAGCTCGCATAGGTGCCGACCATCGTGAGCTGGTGTCTGGCGATGGCCAAGAAGAGCTTCTCGTTGAGGGCTGCATTTACCACTTGGAGGAGGTAGGTCTTGCCATACTCTACCAAGGCCTTGAATGTCCCCATATTTGTGTATACATATGGAGAGAGAGAGAGAGAGAGAGAGAGAGAGAGAGGTAAACAAGTGTGAGACAAAAGGATAAGATAGAGCACTACTGCAGGCATGACAGGTGGTAGGAATTTACCAGCTGGTTTGGAGCAGTTGTAGAGAACGTCTGATTGGCCGTTGATGGTGAAGGATAAAACTTTTATGGTTGGACCGACCGTGGAAGAGGGTTCCAATAATTCATCGTAAGTTTAACTTCACTCGGGCGTTTAGTTTTTTTTTTTCTTTTTTTTTTTTGTTCCCTGAATTTTTTCTTGATTGGAGCTTATAGATGTCTACGCGCGTTATGGTCACTATGATGGGCTGGCTTAATTGCTACATGATGCATGATATATAGATAGTTTCGAATCTTGCGTATATCTTTCTCATGGTCCATGATGATTGCTTAAATAATATTGCTGCAGACAGAAGAAGCTTCATACATGCGTCCCTGTCACACCAAAAAATCCTGACGGCGAACGGCTAGTTTTCGGGGCCAACCATCGAAGCAAGAAAGGGGGACACCGTTATGGGCAGAGTTTACAACCGTGCATGGTGTAACATTAAAATCCATTGGTACCTCTCAAAATCTTCGAGCACTTATAATATTTGAAACTACATGCTAAATGAACTACGTACCACTTTACCCAAAAAAAAAAAAACACTACGTATCGTGTTCCTATATATGATGGACCATCATCGATTGGCACCATATATTAAATAATTCTGGGTACATTATATTCCAGACATGGCGTGGAGCAGCCTGGGAACCCCTGGTCCGACAGGCCAGAGTACAAATGCTATACTCTGCACGAAGATTTGAGACGTTCAATGGATTGTAATGTTATACTCTGCACGGTTGTAAACTCTACCCATAACAGTGTCACCCTTTCTTGCTTCGATGGTTGGCCCCGGGAGCTGGCCGTTCACCATCAGGATTTTCTTGGTGTGACAGAGACGCATGTATGAAGCTTCTTCTATCTGCAGCAATATTATTTAAGCAATCATCATAGACCATAGGAAAGATATACGCATAATTCGAAACTATCTATATATCATGCATCATGCAGCAATTAAGCCACCCATCATAGTGACCGTAACGCGCGTAGACATCTATAAGCTCCAAACAAGAAAAAATTCAGGGAATAAAAAAAGAAAAAGAAAAAAAAAACCAAACATAAGCTAGCCATATGAGCATGTGTTCAGATTGTATATATGTGAATCTTTTTCCAAAAAATCTATTTTCGTATGGAAAACCTCAAATGGCAAAATTGATGAAGTTAAACTTACGACAAAGCCATAATGACGAGTCATAACCGAAACTGAGATAGCAAGTGGATTGTATAACACCATAAACCTGAATAGCTGCATGATGGAGAACCTTAGGATGCCTATAACTTGATAGGAGTGAATGGAAGAGAGAGAAGTTTGCTCTGTGTGCTGTTTGGCCTTTGAGACATCCACCATCGGGTATTTATAGAGGTAACCGCTTGCATGCATCGCTGCAGATTTTGCGTCAGGATAAATGGCCTAGTCATTCGCATTATCTAATTACCCTAGGATAAATGGCCCAGTCATTCGCATTATCTAATTACCCCAGGCTTGGATATGCATGACATGCTATCAAAAGTATTAATGACTTTTTTTTTTGGAAAGTTAAATTATTTTAGTATCAATAGAAATTTCTCAAAATAGAAACGTGCATTGAGTTCGCTCGCTCTCTCTCTTAGATATGCTTTATGAACAAAAAAAAATAATAATAAAAAATTAAACGCCTAAGAGAGGTTAAACTTATGACGAATTATAGGAATCCTCTTGCAGAAGCTCCACGCTGAGCGATAGATTTGGATGTATTGAAACTAACCAGAAGACATAAAATTCCAAATGATGGCTCACATGAACATGCTGTGTGGTAGGCAATTCATCAAACACGCTAAAGGCATGATGCAATCCTGGGAAAATGATCGAGAAAGCCAGAGAGAAAATCAGATCTGATGAGATCGAACAGGTAGATGACAAAAATATTTGGGGCATTTAGATTCTTCTTGAGAAGAAAAGATTTCTCATGATCAAATTGGACGGCATCTGTTAAATTTTTTATGTGATAATATAAAGAGATTGTAATAGGCGAGATAGAAAGAAGCAAGAGAAGGCACTCATTGGCCCGTGTTACCATGTAGAAGAGCGAGAGTGCGGAAAGCTCCAATTCTAATTTCATCTCGTCTGACGAAGAAGTGAAAGGAGAGGTTCAGATCATTTTTGCGATCAATTCTTTAATAAAAAATAAAAATAATTAGTAATTAATTTTTAATAAAAAGTTTCAAAATAATTAGAGATCGATTTTACGATCGATTTTATGAATAAAAAAATTTTAAAATAATTAACGATCGATTTTACAACCGATTTCTTAGTAAAAAATTTGAAAATAGTTATCCGCTGAGGATTGACAGTGAGCTGGTGAGGATCGATAATGAGCTGATGAGTTGACCGCATGCATCGACTCGTACCAATCGTTCCAGATGCAGATGATGGAGCATTTGGTGCAAATGGAGTAGATGATGGAACTGATGAGACAGTAGTAGGCCGATCCGTCATGCTACACCCATTCTCCTTCTTTAGATACTGATGCTTGACAGCCAGCGACTTATTTTTATACTTTTTCATTTTTATTTAAATCTCTTATAATTATTAATTTTTTTATAATTATAATTTAATATACTAAAATGATCAAATTTATTTATGGATTTACCGTGTGAATTTTTTATTTTTATTTTATAGATTATAAATCTAAAACACTAAAATATAAATTAAAAAATATATATTTATAAATTATTTTTTAAAAAATATTATATTTTAATTAGTGATGAAATTATTTGCGATGAAATTTATGTCTTAAATAACTTTATTTGCGATGGTAGGTTTCCATCATCAATAATTTATTTTTTTTTAAATTTAAATTATTTAAAAAATTATTTATGATGGAATATTTTCATTGTAAATAATATTTTTGACGATGAAAATATTTATGATGGAACTTATTCATCATAAAAAATAATTTATTTGTTAAAAAATATTAAATTTATTGATTAGATTATTTATGATAGAAATTATCATCGTAAATAATTTTATTTATGATAAAAATATTTTATTTGCAACAAAAATTTCCATCGTAAATAATTTTAAACATAAAAATTTTTTGTGACAAAAATTATTCATCACAAAAAAAGAATTATTAGCGATGAAATTTTGTTTCCATCGCAAATATTATCTACGACCATATTTTTAATGACTAATTATTAGCGATGAAATTTTCATATAAATAAGTATTTACGATAGAAATTTAGTATTTGCGATACTTTTTTTGCTTTCCAAATATTCCTTTTTGTTGTAGTGCCCGCACGCCACACCCCGACCCCCTTCCCCTCGCCCTCGATGGCCTCCGCTGCTCCCCAGCCATCTGTGCCTCCGGCACCTCCACCCTCCTACACCGCCTCCTCCCACCCACCTGCATCGCCTCCTGGCCCCCAGTGAACCCGCATCTGCCCGTCGTGCCTCCGGCACCGCACCTCGCCCCCCCAGCGAACTCGTACTCGCTCGTCGTGCCTCCGACATTGCACTCCGAGCCCCCGAATGCCCGCACTGCCCCACGACTCCACCACCCGTGCCTCTTCTCCAGGATCCCTTACCTGGAGGATGACACCACTGCACCGCTTTCCCTCCACGATGTCGTCTTCAGCATCGTCGGCTTTGCCCAGCTCTAGCCGCGGTACTGGGAGTCCTTCACCTACGGCGATGGTCGAGGGCCATGCACGGATACGTCTGGCTCGATGACCGCATCGCCCACCCTTGGAGCGCCTCCCTCACCCGCGCTCTACCCTCGGTCCACATCTCCGGGGGCATCTCCCTCCTCATCCAGCTTCATGGGGAGGTTGAGGAGGAGGCCGCTGGGGAGGAGGATGATGGAGGAGGCTGTCGGGAAAGAGGAGGAGGAAGCGGAGGAGGAGGTTAAGGAGGAGGCTGCGTGAGGTGGAGGGTGGGGAAGAGGGCAGTTTCATCCAAAAATTTATTTTACAAGATTACCAAAGTAGTGGTAATCTGGATAGCCATCCCTTTCTTTGATGATCCAAATTACTTCATGGGAGGTAATCTACATTACCAAGCCAAATGGCATACAAACGTGGTAATCTAGTGGGGCTCCTTTAAATTACCAGCAATCTGATAGATCGCCAACTACCAAACTAATCTAAGTGGAAACTTGTATCATTAAAAAGTATATTTTTCTTTTTTGGTAAACTATAAAATATTGGATGTTTAAATAATAATTCATCTCGATAGTATTTGGTTGCCCTTATTCTCTATGGAATAAAGCTTATTCCTATTTATTCCCCAACACTAATATATTCCTGATGGGCCCTATAGGTTTAGCTATTTCGGTCAACAAGCATTAATTGTGCATTAATTGCACCATATTCCCATCTACCTTGAATAAGCTATTCTATGTTGAACTATGGAATAGCTTATTCTAGTCCTTATGAGAAATAATTGCCACTTATTCTAGATTAGGGAATAACGTGCCTTATTCCCAATGGATCCTGCAGATTTCCAACCAAATACTAATTGGGGATATCTATTATAGGGGAGTTTGTATTCCTATTTGAGGAATATTTTTAGGACTACCAAACACTACCCTCATGAATAAGTTAAAGACATTATATCCCAATTAATTTTCTACTTTGAGATATTATGGCTGCTTTTGATGGGACCTTCATGTCGCCAAATATGCTCTTGAAAGGATACTTCTTCGATCTATGTGCTAATAGCTAAATTGCACATGTTCATAAAAGCAATTCATATTTCGAGCTAAAATGATAACGAATTGAGATAATGCATAGAGTTACGAACATCTTAATTATAATTGAAATGATAAGTGAATGGAATGATAAAACATTAGTGAAACAAATTCATCTACAAATCCCCCATGTGAAACAGAGAGTATATCGCTGCCTTTTATTTATAGTCTTCTACTAACATGAAAAGAACAAATCTTCATTGAGGTACCTAACTTGAATAATATGAAAGAAACCAATATTTTAGACCTATAATTTGTATCATATCTTCAACAAGGAGGCATGCTTGGAGGTGGAGGCAGCAACCGAGCTTGTGGGCCAGCACATTCTTTACTATGAACACAATGTCCATTCTTAATGAGATGGTGTTCCAAGTGGCAGTGCATGAACCATACACCTAACAAATGTATTCAAAGTGGATAAATAGAAATAAAAGAAAATATAATGAAAATTATTTTCACATAGGAAAAAGAACTAAGAAAAGAACCAAATTAACTCACCAAGGTTTGTGGCCCTGAATCTGATGGGGCCACCCACTCTAGGGCACTGCAACAGTGTTCTCAAATGGGGGGTCCACCAATATAGGTCGTCGGGTCGTTATCATTGTCATAATTTCCGAACCCCCTTCCCACCACGTAGAAGCTATAGCCATGCAAGTAAATGGGATGGTTCAACACTGCCAAAAGGTTGGTCCATGGAACGTGAGAAAATATTCATATCATATTTACAACAAACCAATAAGAAATCAAGAATCAATAAAATACAAAGATAGTGTAGATATCATTCACATGAATCAATGAAATACATTAGATTTGATAAAATATAGGGATTTTTATTGATTTGTGACAAATATGACGTGGTATCACTGTTGCAACCAATATTTTTTCATGGAACACCATCTCCATGCTAGTATTGTACGTCAGGATCCTGACTTCCGCCGCAGTCTTTGGAAACAACAAGCTCTTGGGCAGTTATCGCCAGTGAAGTTGAAGTAGAATGGTGGCTCACTTGAAAATCCTGTCCCATATACCCCATGGATAACCCGATAGTAGGCCTCAAGGACATCGATTCGTGGAGCGACAAAGCTTATGTTGTTAAGACTAGCAGCCAGTCGATTTCCGTCGGGCCCCTGGCATGAGCGATTCGGGTATAAAATCTCATTGACGGCTATGGTGATAACGATCCATTCGTCGATGGTTTGCGGGACATGGATCGGATGGTCTTTGCTCGCCAGAGATCGGAGTTTGGTGGTGAATGTAGTTGTCAAGTCCATGTCGATGGAGGCAGGGAGGGAGGAGAATTTTGGCCATGGGGTCAATGAATCGACGGTGGCATTGATGTACTCTATGTTTGCTGTGATTGTGGTGCTATCGGAGGTGATGCTGTTGGTGCTCGCATAGGCTGAAGCTGCCATGTAGTAGCAATTGTTGGTGGAATTAGTAACTGGTTGGTTGACCTTCAGAGGAGGTCCATGGTTGGCCCGACGTGATTATGATGAACTCGGTCATGAAGGGTTTGGTGTAGCTTGCATCGGTACTGACCACCGTGGGCCGGTGTCTGGTGATGGCCAAGAAGTGCTCCTCGTTGAGGGCTGCATTGACCACTTGGAGGGGTAGTTCTTGCCATACTCTACCAAGGCCTTGAATGTCCCCATATTTGTGTATACATATGGAGAGAGAGAGAGAGGTAAACAAATGTGAGACAAAAGGATAAGATAGAGCACTACTGCAGGCATGACAGGTGGTAGGAATTTACCAGCTGGTTTGGAGCAGTTGTAGAGATCACCTGATTGGCTGTTGATGGTGAAGGATAAAACTTTTATGGTTGGACCGACCGTGGAAGAGGGTTCCAATAATTCGTCATAAGTTTAACTTCACTCGGGCATTTAGTTTTTTTTCTTTTTCTTTTTCTTTTTTTGTTCCCTGAATTTTTTCTTGATTGGAGCTTATAGATGTCTACGCACGTTATGGTCACTATGATGGGCTGGCTTAATTGCTACATGATGCATGATATATAGATAGTTTCGAATCATGCGTATATCTTTCTAATGGTTCATGATGATTGCTTAAATAATATTGCTGCAGATAGAAGAAGCTTCATACATGCGTCCCTGTCACACCAAAAAAATCCTAACGGCGAACGGTCAATTTTCGGGGCTAACCATCGAAGCAAGAAAGGGTGACACCGTTATGGGCAGAGTTTACAACCGTGCAGGATGTAACATTACAATCCATTGGTACCTCTCAAAATCTGTGAGCACTTATAATATTTGAAACTACATGCTAAATGAACTACGTACCACTTTACCCAAAAAAAAAAACACTACGTATCGTGTTCCTATATATGATGGACCATCATCGATTGGCACCATATATTAAATAATTCTGGGTACATTATATTCCAGGCATGGCGTGGAGCAGCCTAGGAACCCCTGGTCCGACAGGTCGGAGTACAAATGCTATACTCTGCACAAAGATTTGAGACGTTTCAACGGATTGTAATGTTATACTCTGCACGGTTGTAAACTCTGCCCATAACAGTGTCACCCTTTCTTGCTTCGATGGTTGGCCCCGGGTGCTGGCCGTTCACCATCAAGATTTTCTTGGTGTGACAGAGACGCGTGTATGAAGCTTCTTCTATCTGCAGTAATATTATTTAAGCAATCATCATAGACCATGGGAAAGATATATGCATGATTCGAAACTATCTATATATCATGCATCATGCAGCAATTAAGCCAGCCATCATAATGACCGTAACGCGCGTAGACATCTATAAGCTCCAAACAAGATAAAATTCAGGGAATAAAAAAAGAAAAAGAAAAAAAAACCAAACATAAGCTAGCCATATGAGCATATGTTCAGATTGTATATATGTGAATCTTTTTCTAAAAAATCTATTTTCGTATGGAAAACCTCAAATGGCAAAATTGATGGAGTTAAACTTACGACAAAGCCATAATGGCGAGTCATAACCGAAACTGAGATAGCAAGTGGACTGTATAACACCATAAACCCGAACAACTGCATGATGGAGAACCTTAGGATGCCTATAACTTGATAGGAGTGAATGGAAGAGAGAGAAGTTTGCTCTCTGTGCTGTCTGGCCTTTAAGACATCCACCATCGGGTATTTATAGAGGCAACCGCTTGCATGCATCGCTGTAGATTTTGCATCAGGATAAATGGCCTAGTCATTCGCATTATCTAATTACCCTAGGATAAATGGTCCAGTCATTCGCATTATCTAATTACCCCAGGCTTGGATATGCATCACATGCTATCAAAAGCATTAATGACTTTTTTTTTGGAAAGTCAAATTATTTTAGTATCTATAGAAATTTCTCAAAATAAAAACGTGCGTTGAGTTCGCTCGCTCTCTCTTGTAGATATGCTTTATGAACAAAAAAAAAAAAAGGAAAAAAAATTAAACGCCCAAGAGAAGTTAAACTTATGACGAATTTTAGGAATCCTCTTGCAGAAGCTCCACGCTAAGCGATAGATTTGGATGAATTGAAACTAACCAGAAGACATAAAATTCCAAATGATGGCTCACATGAACATGCTGTGTGGTCAGGCAATTCATCAAACACGCTAAAGGCATGATGCAATCCTAGGAAAATGACCGAGAAAGCCAGAGAGAAAATCAGATCTGACGAGATCGAACAGGTAGATGACAAAAATATTTGGGGCGTTTAGATTCTTCTTGAGAAGAAAAGATTTCTCACGATCAAATTGGACGGCATCTGTTAAATTTTTTATGTGATGATAGAAAGAGATTGTAATAGGCAGAGCATAGACAAAGAAGGGGAAAAAATAAAATCTGAGGCAATAGAAAGAAGCAAGAGAAGGCACTCATTGGCCCCTGTTACCGTGTAGAAGAGCGACAGTGTGGAAAGCTCCAATTCTAATTTCATCTCGTCTGACGGAGAAGTGAAAGGCGCGGTTCAGATCATTTTTGCGATCAATTCTTTAATAAAAAATAAAAATAATTAGTAATTAATTTTTAATAAAAAATTTTAAAATAATTAGAGATAGATTTTATGATCAATTTTATTAATAAAAAAATTTTAAAATAATTAACGACCGATTTTGCAACCGATTTTTTAATAAAAAATTTAAAAATAATTATCTGCTGAGGATCGATAGTGAGCTGATGAGTTGACCACATGCATCGACTACCAATCATTCCAGATGCAGATGATGGAGCATTTGGTGCAAATGGAGTAGATGATGGAACTGATGAGATAGCAGTAGGCCGATCCGTCATGCTATACCCGTTCTCCTTTTTAGATGCTGATGCTTGACAGCCAGCGATTTATTTTTATACTTTTTCATTTTTATTTTGAATCTCTTGTAATTATTAATTTTTTTTATAATTATAATTTAATATACTAAAATGATCAAATTTATTTATGAATTTACTGTGTGAATTTTTTATTTTTATTTTATAGATTTTAAATCTAAAATACTAAAAATATAAATTAAAAAATATATATTTATAAATTATTTTTAAAAAAATATTATATTTTAATTAGTGATGAAAGTATTTTCGATGAAATTTATGTCTCAAATAACTTTATTTGCGATGGTAGGTTTCCATCATAAATAATTTACTTTTTTAAATATAATTTTTAAAAAAAATATATATGTTGGAATATTTTCATTGTAAATAATATTTTTGACGATGAAAATATTTATGATGGAACTTATTCATCGTAAAAAGATAATTTATTTTTTAAAAAATATTAAATTTACTGATTAATTATTTATGATAGAAATTTTAATCGTAAATAATTTTATTTATGATAAAAATATTTTATTTGCAACAAAAATTTTATCATAAATAATTTAAAGTATAAAAATTTTTTGTGACAAAAATTATTCATCACAAAAAAAGAATTATTAGCGATGAAATTGTTGTTTCCATCGCAAAATATTATCTGCGATCATATTTTTAACGACTAATTATTAGTGATGAAATTTTTATCATAAATAAGTATTTGTGATAGAAATTTAGTATTTACGATACTTTTTTTACTTCGCAAATATCTCTTTTTATTGTAGTCCCGCACGCCACACCCCGATCCCCTTCCCCTCGCCCTCGATGGCCTCCACTGCTCCCCAGCCATCTGTGCCTCCGGCACCGCCACCCTCCTGCATCGCCTCCTCCCACCCACCTGCATCGTCTCCTGGCCTCAAGTGAACCTGCATCCGCCCGTCGTGCCTTCGGCACCCGCCCCCTGGCGACCCGCACTCGCTCGTCGTGCCTCCGGCACTGCACCCCGACCCCCCGAATGCCTGCACTGCCCCATGACTCCACCACCTGTGCCTCTTCTCCAGGATCTCCCTACCTGGAGGACGACACCACCGCACCGCTTTCCCTCCATGATGTCGTCTTCAGCATTGTCGGCTCTGCCCTGCTCTAGCCGTGGTACTGGGAGTCCTCCGCCTTGGTGGCGGCCGAGGGCCATGCACGGATACATCTGGCTCAATGACCGCATCGCCCACCCTCGGAGCGCCTCCCTCGCCCACGCTCTAGCCTCGGTCTGCATCTCCGGGGCCATCTCCCCCCTCATCCAGCTCCATTGGGGAGGTTGAGGCGGAGGCCGCTGGGGAGAAGGATGATGGAGGAGACCGTCGGGAAAGAGGAGGAAGCAGAGGAGGAGGTTGAGGAGGAGGCCACGTGGGGTGGAGGGTGGGGAAGACGGCAGTTTCATCAAGAATTTTTTTTTACAAGATTATCAAAGTAGTGGTAATCTGAATTGCCATCCCTCTCCTTGATAATCCAAATTACCTCATGGGAGGTAATCTGGATTACCTGATAATCTGCATTACCAAGCCAAACGGCATACTAAACGTGGTAATCTAGTGGGGCTCCTTTAAATTGCCAGCAATCTAGATAGATTGCCAGCTACCAAACTAAACCTAAGTGGAAACTTGATATCATTAAAAAGTATATTTTTCTTGTTTGGTAAACTATAAAACACTGGATGTTTAAATAATAATTCATCTCGGTAGTATTTGGTTGCCCTTATTCTCTATGGAATAAAGGCTTATTCCTATTTATTCCCCGAACACTACATATATTCCTGATGGGCCCTGTAGGTTTAGCTATTTCGGTCAACAAGCATTAATTGTGCATTAATTGCACCTTCTTCCCACCTACCTTGAATAAGCTATTCTATGTTGAACTATGGAATAGCTTATTCTAGATCCTTAGTGAGAAATAATTGCCACTTATTCTAGATTAGGGAATAACACTGCCTTATTCCCAATGGATCCTGCAGATTTCCAACCAAACACTAATTTGGGGAATATCTATTCTAGGGGAGTTTGTATTCCTATTTGAGGAATATTTTTAGGACTACCAAACACTACCCTCATGAATAAGGTTAAAGACATTATATCCCAATTAATTTTCTACTTTGAGATTATTATGGCTGCTTTTGATGGGACCTTCATGTCGCCAAATATGCTCTTGAAAGGATACTTCTTCGATCTATGTGCTAATAGCTAAATTGCACGTGTTCATAAAAGCAATTCATATTTCGAGCTAAAATGATAACGAATTGAGATAATGCATAGAGTTACGAACATCTTAATTATAATTGAAATGATAAGTGAATGGAATGATAAAACATTAGTGAAACAAATTCATCTTCAAATCCCCAATGTGAAACAGAGAGTATATCGCTGTCCTTTTATTTATAGTCTTCTACTAACATGAAAAGATACAAATCTTCATTGTGGTACCTAACTTGAATAATATGAAAGAAACCAATATTTCTAGACCTATGATTTGTATCAAATCTTCCAACAAGGAGGCATGCTTCGAGGCGGAGGCAGCAACCGAGCTGTGGGCCAGCACTATTCTTTACTATGAACACAATGTCCATTCTCTAATTGAGATGGTGTTCCAAGTGGCAGTGTATGAACCATACACCTGAACAAATGTATTCAAAGTGGATAAATAGAAATACAAAGAAAATATAATGAAAATTATTTTCGCATTAGGAAAAAGAACTAAGAAAAGAAGCCAAAATAACTCACCAGGGTTTGTGGCCCTGAATCTGATGGCGGTCCACCCACTCTCGGCACTGCAACAGTGTTCTCAAATGGGGGGTCCACCAATATAGGTCGCCGGGTCCTTATCATTGTCATAATTTTCGAATCCCCTTCCCACCACGTAGAAGTTGTAGCCATGCAAGTGAATGGGATGGTTCAATGCTGCCAAAAGGTTGGTCCCCTAGAATGTGAGAAAATATTCATATCATATTTACAACAAACCAATAAGAAATCAGGAATCAACAAAATACAAAGATAGTGTAGATATCATTCACGTGAATCAATGAAATACATTAGATTCGATGAAATATAGGGATTTTTATTGATTTGTGACAAATATGATGTGGTATCACCGTTGCAACGAATATTTTTTCATAGAACACCATCTCCACGCTAGTATTGTACTCCAGGACCTTGACTTCTGTCGCAATCTTTGGAAACAACAAGCTCTTGGGTAGTTATCGTCGGTGAAGTTGAAGTAGAATGGCGGCTCACTCGGAAACCCTGTCTCATATACCCCGTGGATAACCCGGCAGTAGGCCTCAAGGATATCGATCCGTGGAGCGACAAAGCTTACGTTGTTAAGACTAGCGGCCAGCCGATTTCTGTCGGGCCCCTGGCACGAGCGATTTCGGTATAAAATCTCATTGATGGCTATGGTGATGATGATCCATTCATTGATAGTTTGTGGGACATGGATCGGATGGTCTTTGCTTGCCAGAGACCCATGTTTGGTGGTGAATTTAGTTGCCGAGTCCATGTCGTTGGAGGCAGGGAGGGAGGAGAATTGTGGCCGCACAGTCGATGAACCGGTAGTGGCATTGATGTACTCTATGACTGCTGTGATTGTGGTGCTATCGGAGGTGATGCCGTTGGCGCTTGCATAGGCCGAAGCTGCCATGTAGTAGCAATTGTTGGTGGAATTAGTAACTGGTTGGTTGACCTTCAGGAGGAGGTCTATGGTCTGGCCCGATGTGATTATGATGAACTCGGTCATGAAGGATTTGGTGTAGCTCGCATCGGTGCCGACCGCCGTGAGCTGGTGTCCAGCGATGGGGAAGAAGAGCTCCTCGTTGAGGGCTGCATTGACCACTCGGAGGAGGTAGGTCTTGCCATACTCTACCAAGGCCTTGAATGTCCCCATATTTGTGTATACATATGGAGAGAGAGAGAGGGAGAGAGAGAGAGAGAGGTAAACAAATGTGAGACAAAAGGATAAGATAGAGCACTACTGCATGCATGACAGGTGGTAGGGATTTACCAGCTAGTATGGAGCAGTTGTAGAGATCGCCTGATTGGCCATTGATGGTGAAGGAAAAAACTTTTATGGTTGGACCGACCATGGAAGAGGGTTCCTATAATTCGTCGTAAGTTTAACTTCACTTGGGCATTTAGTTATTTTTCTTTTTCTTTTTTTGTTCCCTCAAATTTTCCTTGATTGGAGCTTATAGATGTCTACGCGCATTATGGTCACTATGATGGGCTGGCTTAATTGCTACATGATGCATGATATATAGATAGTTTCGAATCATGCGTATATCTTTCCCATGGTCCATGATGATTGCTTAAATAATATTGCTGCAGATAGAAAAAGCTTCATACATGCGTCCCTGCTAGCAATCTGGATAGATTGCCAGCTACCAAACTAAACCTAAGTGGAAACTTGATATCATTAAAAAGTATATTTTTCTTGTTTGGTAAACTATAAAACACTGGATGTTTAAATAATAATTCATCTCGGTAGTATTTGGTTGCCCTTATTCTCTATGGAATAAAAGCTTATTCCTATTTATTCCCCAAACACTAGATATATTCCTGATGGGCCCTATAGGTTTAGCTATTTCGGTCAACAAGCATTAATTGTGCATTAATTGCACCTTATTCCCATCTACCTAGAATAAACTATTCTATGTTGAACTATGAAATAGCTTATTCTAGGTCCTTAATGAGAAATAATTACCACTTATTCTAGATTAGGGAATAACACTGCCTTATTCTCAATGGATCCTGCAGATTTCCAACCAAACACTAATATGGGGAATATCTATTCTAGGGGAGTTTGTATTCCCATTTGAAGAATATTTTTAGGACTACCAAAAACTACCCTCATGAATAAGTTTAAAGACATTATATCCCAATTAATTTTCTACTTTGAGATAATTATGACTGCTTTTGATGGCACCTTCGTGTCGCCAAATATGCTCTTGAAAGGATACTTCTTCAATCTATGTGCTAATAGCTAAATCGCACGTGTTCATAAAAGCAATTCATATTTCGAGCTAAAATGATAATGAATTGAGATAATGCATAGAGTTATGAATATCTTAATATAATTGAAATGATAAGTGAATGTAATGATAAAACATTAGTGAAACAAATTCATCTTCAAATCCCCTATGTGAAACAGAGAGTATATCGCTGCCCTTTTACTTATAGTCTTCTACTAACATGAAAAGAAACAAATCTTCATTGCGGTACCTAACTTGAATAATATGAAAAAAACCAATATTTCTAGACCTATGATTTGTATCAGATCATCTAACAAGGAGGCATGCTTGGAGGCAGAGGCAGCAACCGAGCTTGTGGGCCAGCACTATTCTTTACTATGAACACAATGACCATTCTCTAACTAAGATGGTGTTCCAAGTGGCAGTGCATGAACCATAAACCTGAACAAATGTATTCAAAGTGGATAAATAGAAATACAAAAAAAATATAATGAAAATTATTTTCACATTAGGAAAAAGAACTAAGAAAAAAAACCAAATTAACTAACCAGGCTTTGTGGAATCTGATGGCGGCCCACCCACTCTCGGGCACTGCCAATGGGGGGTCCACCAGTATAGATCGCCGAGTCCTTGTCATTGTCATAATTTTCGAACCCGCTTCCCACCACATAGAAGCTGTAGCCATGCAAGTGAATGGGATCGTTCAATGCTGCCAAAAGGTTGGTCCCCTGGATCATGAGAAAATATTCATATCATATTTACAACAAACCGATAAGAAATCAGGAATCAATAAAATACAAAGATAGTGTAGATATCATTCATGTAAATCAATGAAATACATTAAGATTCGATGAAATATAGGAATTTTTATTGATTTGTGATAAATCTGACGTGGTATCACCATTGCAATGAATATTTTTTCATGAAACACCATCTCCATGCTAGTATTGTACTCCAGGATCCTGACTTTCGTGCAGTCTTTGGAAACAACAAGCTCTTGGGTAGTTATCGCTGGTGAAGTTGGAGTAGAATGGCGGTTCACTCGGAAACCCTATCCCATATACCCCGTGGATAATTTGGTAGTAGGCCTCAAGGACATCGATCCGTGGAACGACAAAGCTTATGTTGTTAAGACTAGTGGCCAGTCGGTTTCCGTCGGGCCCCTGGCACGAGCGATTCGGGTATAAAATCTCATTGACGGCTATGGTGATGATGATCCGTTCGTCGATAGTTTGCGGGACATGGATCAGATGGTCTTTGCTCGCCAGAGACCAGAGTTTGGTGGTGAATTTAGTTGCCGAGTCCATGTCGTTGGAGGCAGGGAGGGAAGAGAATTGTGGCCGCATGGTCAATGAGCCGATGGTGGCATTGATGTACTCTATGATTGTTGTGATTGTGGTGCTATCGGAGGCGATGCCATTGGTGCTCACATAGGCCGAAGCTGCCATGTAGTAGCGATTATTGGTGGAATTAGTAACTGGTTGGTTGACCTTCAGGAGGAGGTCCATGGTATGGCCAGGCATGATTATGATGAACTCGGTCATGAAAGTTTGGTGTAGCTCGCATTGGTGCCGACCATCATGAGCTGGTGTCCGACGATGGCGAAGAAGAACTCCTCGTTGAGGGCTGCATTGACTACTCGGAGGAGGTAGGTCTTGACATACTCTACCAAGGCCTTCAATGTCCCCATATTTGTGTATACATTTGGAGAAAGAGAGAGAGAGAGAGAGAGGTAAACAAATGTGAGACAAAAGGATAAGATAGAGCACTACTGCAGGCATGACAGATGGTAGGGATTTACCAGCTGGTTTGGAGCAGTTGTAGAGATTGCCTGTTGGCCGTTGATGGTGAAGGATAAAACTTTTATGGTCGGACCACCGTGGAAGAGGATTCCTATAATTCGTCGTAAGTTTAACTTCACTTGGGTGTTTAGTTTTTTTCTTTTTCTTTTTTTTTCCCTCAATTTTTCCTTGATTGGAGCTTATAGATGTCTACGCACGTTATGGTCACTATGATGGGCTGGCTTAATTGCTGCATGATGCATGATATATAGATAGTTTCGAATCATGCGTATATCTTTTCCATGGTCTATGATGATTGCTTAAATAATATTGCTGCAGATAGAAGAAGCTTCATACACGCATCCCTGTCACACTAAGAAAATCTTGACGGTGAATGGCCAGTTCTCGGGGCTAACATCAAAGCAAGAAAGGGTGACACCGTTATGGGCAGAGTTTACAACCGTGCAGGGTGTAACATTACAATCCATTGGTCCCTCTCAAAATCTTTGAGCACTTGTAATATTTGAAACTACATGCTAAATGAACTACGTACCACTTTACCCAAAAAAAAAAACAATACGTACAGAGTTCCTATATATGATGGACTGTCATTGATCGGCACCATATATTAAATAATTCTGGGTACATTATATTCCAGACATGGCGTGGAGTAGCCTAGGAACCTCGGGTCCGATAGGCCGGAGTACAAATGCTATACTCTGCACGAAGATTTTGAGACGTACCAATGGATTGTAATGTTATACTCTGCACGGTTGTAAACTCTGCCCATAACAGTGTCACTCTTTCTTGCTTCGATGGTTGGCCTCGAGAACTGGCCGTTCACCGTCAAGATTTTCTTGGTGTGACAGAGATGCGTGTATGAAGCTTCTTTTATCTGCAGCAATATTATTTAAGCAATCATCATGGATCATGGAAAAGATATACGCATGATTTGAAACTATCTATATATCATGCATCATGCAGCAATTAAGCCAGCCCGTCATAGTGACCGTAACGTGCGTAGATATCTATAAGCTCCAATAAAAAAAAAATCAGGAAACAAAAAAAGAAAAAAAAAAAAAACTAAACATAAGCTAGCCATTTGAGCATGTGTTCGGATTGTATATATGTGAATCTTTTTCCAAAAAATCTGTTTTCGTATGGAAAACCTCAAATGGCAAAATTGATGGAGTTAAACTTACGACGAAGCCATAATAGCGAGTCATAACCAAAACTGGGATAGCAAGTGGATTGCATAACACCATTAACCCGAACAGCTGCATGATAGAGAACCTTAGGATGCCTGTAACTTGATAGGAGAGAATGGAAGGGAGAGAAGTTTGCTCTGTGTGCTGTTTGGCCTTTGAGACATCCCCCATCGGGTATTTATAGAGGCAACTGCTTGCATGCATCGCTGCAGATTTTGCTTCAGGATAAATGGCCCCAGTCATTCGCATTATCTAATTATCCCAGGCTTGGATACTATCAAAAGCATTAATGATTTTTTTTTGGAAAGTCAAATTGTTTTAGTATCAATGGAAATTTTCCAAAATAGAAACGTGCCTTGAGTTCGCTCGCTCTCTCTTGTAGATATGCTTTATGAACAAAAAAAGAATGAGAAAAAAAAACTAAACACCCAAGAAAGTTAAACTTACAACGAATTATAGGAATCCTCTTGCAGCTCCACGCTCAGCGATAGATTTGGATGAATTGAAACTATTCAGAAGACATAAAATTCCAAATGATGGCTCACATGAACTTGCTGTGTGGTGAGGCAATTCATCAAACACGCGAAAGGCGTGATGCAATCCTAAGAAAATGACCGAGAAAGCCGGAGAGAAAATCAGATCTGACGAGATCGAATAGGTAGATGACAAAAATATTTGGGGCGTTTAGAGTCTTCTTTAAAAGAAAAGATTTCTCAAGATCAAATTGGACGGCATCTGTTAAATTTTTTACGTGATAATAGAAAGAGATTGTAATAGGCAAGAGCATAGACAAAGAAGGGGAAAAAACAAAATCTGAGGCAATAGAAACAAGCAAGAGAAGGCACTCATTGGCCCGTGTTACCATGTAGAAGAGCGAGAGTGCGGAAAGCTCCAATTCTTTAACGATCGTTTTTGCAATCGATTTTTTAATAAAAAATAATAATAACTAGTAATTAATTTTTAATAAAAAATTTAAAAATAATTAACGATCGATTTTATTAATAAAAAAATTTTAAAATAATTAGCAATCAATTTTGCAATCGATTTTTTAATGAAAAATTTGAAAATAGTTAGCGACCAATTTTGCGATCGATTTTTGCATAAAATATAGAATAAAAAATAATTTAAAAATTTTGGTATCGATTTTTCAATCATAAAATTAATAAAAATAATTAGTGATCTATTTTATGATCGATCTATTAATAAAAAATTGAAAATATTTAGTGACCGATTTTGCGATCAATTTTATTAATAAAAAATAAAAAATAATTAGTGATCGATTTTGCAACTATTTTTTAATAAAAAATTTAAGAATAGTTAGTGATCAATTTTGCGACTGATTTTTTCATAAAAAATTTAAAAATAAATAGCCATCAATTTTGCAATTGATTTTATTAATAAAAAATTAATAATATCTAAAGATTGATTTTGCGATCGATTTAATTAGCAATCGATTTTGTGATCGATTGTTTAATAAAAAAATTAAAATAATTAGTGACTAATTTTAAGATCAATTTTTTAATAAAAAATTTGAAAATAGTTAGTGATCGATTTTACTATCAATTTTGTTACTAAAAAATTTAAAAATAATTTGCGATCGATTATGCAACCAATTTTTTAACAAAAAAATAAAAAATAGTTAGCCATCGATTTTTTTATAAAAAATTTAAAAATAATTAGCAATTAATTTTACAATCAATTTTATTAATAAAAAAATTTAATAATATTTAGTGATCGATTTTGAGATCGATATATTAATAAAAAAAATAATTAGCGATTGATTTTGCAACTAATTTTTTAATAAAAAATTTAAAATAATTAGCGACCAATTTTATAACTGATTTTATTTATAAAAATAATTAAAAATAATTAGCGATCGATTTTATGATCGATTTATTAATAAAAATATTTTAAAATATTTAGCGATCAATTTTTCAATTGATTTGTTAATAAAAAAAATAATTAGTGACAAATTTTATGATCGATTTGTTAATAAAAAAATTAAAATTCATTAGCGACCAATTTTGCAATCAATTTATTAATAAAAAAATTTAAAAATAATTAATGATTGATTTTATTAATAAAAAAATTTAAAAATATAATTCAAGTAAAATTATTCAAAAAAATTGATTATAAAATTATTTATAGATTAAAAAAATAATTTAAGTGTTTCACGATCAATTTTTTGATCGTAAATTTTTTTTAATATTTTACGATCAAAAAATCGATCGCAGATATATTTTGCAATTGAATATAATTTTTTTTTGAATATGATATAATTTTAAAATTTAAAATCTATCTTCATTATTCATTATCTAAATAATTATCTTTGGACCATCGTTATAAAAGATCGCCTGGATCCGATAGTTCTAGCTATGTCGATCAATAAAATTTGATTTTGATGATCACAAACGATTGGATGATGATCTGATAGATAGAGACCATCAATAGATTCAAAAACTTGCTTTGATAATTTCAATGATATTTATAATATACTATCAAAATTTTACTTCAATCGGACATCATTATCATGGTCAATTTATCATAAAATTATTTGGATCGTTAAATAAAAAATGAATGATCAAAAGATCAAACAGTGTTCGATTATAAGATAATTTTTTACATAAATGATATTTGTTACTATTTTAATTATCTATACAGTGGTGATCGTAAAATTTGAATCGCATATATGTGAACCATCCATGTTAAGTAGATCTTGTAAAAGCACATGTATAACTACCATTACTATAATAAGGGCTTACGGCAGTGGTTACTATAACAGCAGTTTAAAAAACCGCTGCTATAGAACCTATGGCAGTCAGTGGTTATTACAAATCACTGTGTTATGGCCTAAGCCCAATCTAAAAAAGAAAGACCAGCATGTGCTGGGTGGGAAGGATGCTGGACTCCCATTGGGAGTCTCTTTGGTGTGGTCTCCCAATGAAAATCAGAAGCTGGGGAGGAGTCGAACTCCTCCCCTCGGTCCTCTTTAAAGAGAGGCCAACTGTCCCCTTCAAACCCCATGAACTTCGGTCGCTGCTCGTTGTCGGAAAGAAGCCGTTTTCCTGTTCGCCAAGTTGTGGGATGTCACCCCAAATATCGTCGGAGAAATAGGTACAAAGCCAGTCCTTGCTAATTTACCCTCTTTCCTATCTTCTGTAACTATTTGGATCATGGATTCTGACTGGCAATCGTCGGATTTCTTTGAGAAAAATCATTCCCTATTTTGAGTTGTTTCCATCCCTCTTTCTTTTTAGTTTTCCGACGCCAGTGGTCAACGTCGACCGTCGGTCTGAATTTCTTGCGCTGCACCATCATAGTCCTGACAGTCATCGGCCACCATTGCACCAGCCATGGCTTTCAGTCTGAAAAATAAAAAGGGGGACCACGGTCCCTTGTTCTGTTTAAACGAAGGAAGAATAAGGAAGAAAGAAAAAGAAAAAAAGAAAAGAAAAAAAAGAGAGAGAGAGAAAGAAAAGAAAAAAGAAATAGACTCTCTCTCTTTCCTCTCTTTCTCTTTCTAGTTTTTCTCTCCACTTTCTCTCTCTAAAATTTTTTCTCTCTAGATTATTCCTCTCTCCTAGGATTTTTTAGAATTATGAAAAGAGTAATAATGAGTTTGAATGATTTTAGTGAAAGCATCTGATCCGTGATCGTCAGACAGCATGCCAGCACCTTGACCACACCGTGATGAAGGAAAAATTGACCTTTTCCTTGTAGGATCTTCCAGATCTAAAGAGATTTGGGTTGGAATATTTTAAAAAATTATCCTACGATATTTCAGATCTAAGATCTATTAGATCTAATTCCTATTATCTGTTATTAAATTTAAAATTAAATATAGAAATATGAGGAATAGAGAAATACCTCTAGGGTAACTAGATTACCTTGTAGATGATCGCAGCAATGCCCGAGGTTCTAAAATAGCCACGCAGTTGTCTGGCCTCTACCAGTATCTACTCGAGCAGGATCTGGATCGTCTTCTCCTCGCGAATCTTTTCTCCAAAAATCAGATCTGGAAGATCTTCAAAAGATCTTCTGAAGCTGGAGCAGCAGCTTCTCAATAAATCTCTGCAGCCTTCTAATCAGGAAGCCACCATGCCTTGAACAAGCACCAGATGGATGCCCAACCTCTTGGATGTGAAGAGGGGAGGGAGAGGAGCAGAGGGGGCATAGAGAAGTGGAGAGGATTCAGGTTTTTGCTAGTTATTGAGCAGAGTCTCTAAACCCGAGGCACAGACAGGGTTTAAATTGACCCTGCTGCGCCATGCAGTGCCACATCATTCGATTAATCAAAAAATTTCAATTAATTTTGAAAAAAATTTGATTGGTGGAGTGATGTCATCTGATCATATTAGATAAAAATCTCCATAATTCCTCCTACTATTGGTACCAATACTGGATAAGCACAGTGAGATTGGCGCCCCACAGTCTAAGTTGATCAAGGGATCAGAGTCCTCATCTCATGGGACTCTATCCTTATCCACTTGAGGCGCACGCCCAATCTGAATATGGTGCCTACTTTGAGGGCTAATTTAGCAGGTGGCACTCCACTAAAACTCTCCAATGACCTCTTGCCAAGTGGCCTTCAGTCCAAGGTCCATGGGTCAACGTTTGACCAATATCCTAAAACGAAAATGACAGGTGATAGAAATTAGCAGGTGTTGTCTTAAATTTATCTCATAAATTAAGATAAGATTTTTTTAAGCTGGACTGGCTCCAGTCAGACTGAGAGAAATCTTCTCAAGGTTCTCTGGATGAGTTAAATCATATTTGGCTCAGTCGAGATAGAAAAGATTACACGAAGAGAAAGTTAAGCTCAATCGTGTGCTAGCACGATTTTCTTGAACCTAATTGGATCTAATTCAAATCAATCGAACTGGACTAACTCAATTGATGACATCCAGACCCTAACTCTTGTTTGTGACCCAGTTAGGTTCATTTCTGTATGGTAATGAGACATGTTGTGATCTCATCATCGACATCATCGAAACTTCTTTCGATGGACCAGAACTCTTCTGATTCAGACAATTTAGAATGATCGATCATCAATATCATTCTAATTTTTCTCAAAATTCATCAGTGACACCTAGTAGTATATAGTGGCAACCCATCAGAAATGAAGATGAACCTCTCAGTACAGCTACCTGTGTGATTGAGTTCTTCTATCATGAGTCTCGACTGAATTAGGGTTAAGGTGAACTCGTCAAACCCAACATCAGTCATATGAATCAATCGATCGATCCAAGTCTGATGTGAAACCTTAATGGAAAACTTTTTTTCATTATTTCACTTTGCCATGGCCATGGGCTTAAGGACTCAATCTTTCGATCATCATAGGACTACTCCTCTTATCTATCGAGGTTGATAGATCCCATCTTGGTGCAATCTGGTTCCTACAATGAATATGCTACAGCCAACATACACCTTAGGGTTTTGAATGGCTAGGAGATCGAGTTATGGTGTAGTCAAATTATAACACACTCAAGGTGAACTGTCGATGTACCTCAGATCAAAGAACTAGACACACAGCTGCAGCATCGAGCTAGTCATCAACGAGAAGATAGATTTTCTTATGACTGCTCGAGGTGGTCACGCTCAGTACTCTCATTCTCAATGAATATATGTACTCTTGCTCTGGTGTCTCCACACCGTAGACTCAAGACACATCTATCCTAAGGAAGCGATCGCACACCAACCTTTCGGATCGATCACCATCCTCGTGATGATCCTATGGTTAGGAGCTGTTTAAAAGTTAGTTATGTAAATTCATGCCTTAAATTTTTAACTCTTAAAAATATGAATTAACATTCCTACTAACTCAAAGGATGTATCACAGACATAATATACACAATGTGATAGTAGAATAACCCTTTTATTCATTTATAGTCAAAATTATAAATTTGTCCTTACATTTGTACAGGAATGTGTCAGCCAATCTGGCATCTAGGGTACATATCTAACAAACTCCCACTTAACCTAATGCCAATTGGCTACATATCTAAGTCCCATCTTCTCAAGGTGGGCTTCGATCTTCTGCTGGCCTAATAGCTTTGTCAGTGGGTCTGCCACATTGTCTGTAGAGTCGACTCTCTTAATCTCGACATAATCTTTTTCGAGATAATCACAGATCAGATGGAATCATCGCTCGATATGTTTGGACTTCTGGTGAGACCTTGGCTCCTTAGCTAGGGCTATGGCACCATTATTATCGCAGTAATGAGGAATGGCATCCGATGACATTACTCCAAACTCTGCGGTAAATTTTTTATACCAGAATACCTCCTTCGCATCTTTCGATGCAGCAATATACTCTGCCTCCATGGTGGAATCAGCAATTACCGTCTGCTTGAAACTCTTTCAGCTGACTGCACCACCATTGCAAATGAACAGACTCCCAGATGTCGACTTTCGATCATCTATATCAGACATAAAATCTGAGTCTGTAAATCTCTGAACTTGGAGTTCTCCATTCTCAAAGACTAGAAACATATCTTTTGTCCTTCTCAAGTACTTAAGGATACATTTCACAGAAGTCCAGTGCTCTTCGCCTGGATTCGATTGATATCTGCTTGTGACACTCACAGTATGGGCTATATCAGGTCGTATACATAGCATGGCATACATGAGGCTCCCTATTGTGGAAGCATAAAGAATCTTGCTCATGCGTTCAATCTCCTCAGGTGTGCTAGGGCACATCTTCTTGGAGAGATGAATGCCATGTCTAAAAGGTACTAAATCTCTTTTGGAGTTTTTCATGCTAAACTTTTTAGCACCTCCTCTATGTACATCTTCTGTGAAAGTCCCAGCATCCTATTTGGTCTATCTCTATAGATCTTAATACCCAGTATCAAGGATGCCTCTCCTAGATTTTTCATAGAGAACTCCTTAGACAATCATATTTTGACTGAGGTCAACATGAAAATATCATTCTCAATCAGGAGGATGTCATTTACGTACAGTACGAGGAAGACAACTGCACTCCCACTGACCTTCTTGAACACACATGGCTCCTCCTCATTCTTGATGAAACCAAATATTTTGATCACATCATTGAAACGAATATTCCAGCTCTGAGATGCTTGCTTAAGTCCATAAATAGACCTTTGCAGCTTACAGATCTTGTGATCATCATCACTGGATGTGAAACCAAGCGGCTGTTCCATATAGATATCTTCCTCAAGATATCCATTTAAGAATGTCGTTTTCACGTCCATCTGTCATATTTCATAATCGAAATAGGCTGCAACAGCAAGCAATGTGCAGATAGATTTTAGCATGGCTACGGGCAGAAAGGTATCCTGATATTCAATGCCTTCGCACTGACTATAACCTTTCACTACGAGCCTAGCCTTGAATGTCTCCATATTCCCATCTGTACCTATCTTTCTCTTGAAGATCTATTTACACCTAATAGATACAATACCTTCAAGTGGATCTACCAAGGTCCAGACTTGGTTTGAGTGCATCGAGTCAATTTCTGATCTCATTGCCTCTAACCATTTCTCGGAGTCGATATCTGATATCGCCTCATCATAGGTCTTGGGGTCATCACCATGAGCCCCATTTTCCATGAGGAACATTTCCTCTACTTTCTCTAGTATAGTACCTAAGTACCTTTCAAGAGGACGAAAAATTCTAGTCGATCTACGAGATGGAAGAGGTTGTGTTAGGACTGGTTCTAATTGATTTGGTTTCTCAAGTTCTTTAGCTCGTTGCTCTTGGGAGACATTCTCCTTGAGCTTAATTATTCTTTCGATGCCACTATCTTGAATAAACTATTTTTTAAGAAAAATATCATGTCGATTCATAATCATATTGTGGTCTTTCAGAATATAAAAATAGTATCCTAATGACTCTTTAGGATATCCTATGAACCGAGCTCTAAAAGACCTGAACTCTAACTTGTCCGCCTGCTGTCTCTTGACATGAGCCGGACAATCCCAAATTCTGAGATGACTCAGACTTGGTTTCTTACCATGCCATATCTCATACGGTGTGGTAGGAACGGTTTTAGAGGAAACCCTATTCAATACATATATTGCTGTCATGAGATAATGTCCCCAAAGAAACTCAGGGAGGTCCGTGAAGCTCATCATGGAACGGACCATATCTAATAAGATCAGATTTCTCCATTCTGAAATCTCATTGAGTTGTGGCATTCTAGGTGGAGTCCATTGAGAGACTATGCCATTGTCCTTAAGATAGTCTAGGAACTCCCGACTAAGGTATTTACCTCCTCGATCTGATCGAAGAACCTTAATGGGCTTTCTTGTTTATTTTTCTACCTCATGCCTAAATTTTTTGAACTTTTCAAAGGCTTCAGACTTGTATTTTATTAGAAACACATACTCATACCTAGACATATTATCGATAAAGGTAATGAAGTAGACATAGTTGCCTCTAGCCGGCACATCAAATGGGCCGCACACATCCGTATGTACTAGGGCAAGTAGGTCTGTGGCCCTTTTCCATGTGCCACAAAAAGAAGCTTGATCATTTTATCTTGAAGGCATGATTCACAAACTGGATATGACTCGAAAGTCAACGAACTCAATAGCCCAGATTTCTTCAATTTGTTAACCCCGTCTTCCGCTATATGACCTAGCCTTAGGTGCCACAGATATCTATCATTTAGACTATCTCTAGGTCTTTTAATTCCTATGGCATTAATATTTTTTCGATATTAAATACAGATACATCAATATGTAGCTGATAGAGACCATTAATAAAAAATTATTTACAACTTTATTATTTTCATAAAATATGTTACAATGGTCCTTATGAAAGCTAATCACATAGCCTTCTTGTGCTAAACATGAAACAGAAATCAAATTTCTGCTTGCTGTAGGCACATAATAACAGTCTCTAAGAACTAAATCTAATCATAACGGTAATCGCAGAGGGTAGGTTTTCACGGCCACAGCAGCAACTCTTGCTCCGTTCCTGATGCGTAGGATCATATCCCCATCCCTTAGCCTCCTGCTCTCCTCAAGATCCTGCATAGAAGTGCACAAATGAGCACTAGAACTAGAGTCAAGTACCCAACTGGATGTAGAGAAAATCGTAAGATTAGATTCTATAACGAGCATTCCTTCAAAAGGACTATCCTTCTTGTTCTTTAGGGTGGCCAGGTACTGAGGACAGTTTTGCTTCCAATGACCGTCTGAATTGCAATGAAAATATTTTTCCTTTTCAGCAGCCTTCTTCTTCGGTTCCATCTTCTTCTTCTTCCCATCCACCTTCTGCTTCTTCGCAGATTTCTTTTTCCTTTCAAAAGACTTTCTCTTGGAAGAAGTCCGCTCCACAGTAAGGACTGAGCCTTTTGAACCCTTCAAAGAAAGCTCAACCGTAACCAATATGTTCATTAACTTAGCCAAGGTACACTGCATCTTATGCATATGGAAGTTCATGATAAACCGACCATATGCATCAGACAAGGATTGAAGGATCACATCAATCTGAAAATTTTGTCTAAGATAACACCGAGCTTCTTAAGCTCCTCAAGGTCTTTGATCATTGACAAACAATGATCTTGGACTGACTGCCCATCATGTATTTTAGCCTTAAAAAGCCTTTGGCAGACTTGATACTTGGTTGCACGATTTTGTTCACCAAACAACTCTTATAGGTGAGCCAACATTTGGCGGGTAGTCATAATGTTCTCATGCTGGCACTACAAGTCTTCAGACATGGCACCCAACATGTAGTACCTGACTTTGTTATCGTCATCCGTCCACTTTTTCAGAGACGCTCTCTGTTCAGCAGTCGGATGTGCTGGTATGGCAGGTGGGTCTTGATCCAAGACATGAGTCAGTTTCTCAAAATCTAGAATAATTCTGTAGTTTCTCAACCACTCCTTAAAATTAGGTCCAGTCAATCTGTGGGTGTCTAGTATTTTAGTCAGGGGGTTGGACACAGACATGTTTCCTATAGAGAGTCAAAAGTTTCTAATTAGATTTTGTAATCAGACTTAACCAATTTATTTAGGAGTTTCATTTTTAAACAAATTAGGCTCCCATTATTTTCTCAGATCCCTACACTCCCTAGGTAGAGATGTGAAAATCTCTGTGATTAGTGATTTCTAGTGGGTGGTGCGGTCTCACCGACTAGCTCACCACCTCACCTAACAGTTATTGATGATGGGTCAACCGATGAGTGGACAACTCTTGTCCAATGATTCTCTAATCATGGTGCACCCAAAACTTGATCTCTAATTCATGAAGCTCACCATGCCCGGAATATTGCTCCAATCCTTAGTTAAGTCAGACCCACCATTTACACGAATTAGATTTCTGATTGCGTCCCTCACCGTATCCGAAATATTGAGCACTACCCATCTTCTAATCCGTAGCATCCAATGCCTAATGGACATGGTTGCATCTTTCTGGTGCAACTAAGTCACTGTAACCAGTTGAGAACAATCAACCCCGGAAAGGGCCCGCACATCCACAATGGTGGGAGACCTTAGACTTAATATTTTCTTAGAGAGATTTAATTTAGGTCTCATTAAACTTGACTTGACATAGTCATAATAATTATGACTAACCTAGTGGCATGGGTGAGCTCGAATTGTTAGTCACCTCAAATCAGAACTGGGTCGACACATATGGCCAGATAAGTGAGATCGATAGAAGGGATATGCCATTAACTCGACAAGAACATATTCGAGTCGAGTAGCTCCCAATTAAAAACCATTCGATCACATCTGTCCAACTTACCTTAGACACCAAATTATCGAACCAGAACCAAGTGGGTTAGCCTACAATCCAGGCTCTAACCACTGAGCCAAATTAGGTCTTAACTTGATCGAGTCACATATGAATGTGATTCGACCTTGACCTAAACTTAATCCTATTAGGCTGGTCAATTATTAGCTTTCATGATCCCATCTAACCAACTTTTGATTCGATTTGATCAATCGCTAGACCTAATTGAGCTACCCAAGTCCGAACTCAATTTTATGAAAATGACTTAGATCTAAAATTCTCAATTTTAGACCTAATTTAATTTATAAGCTTAATTCATTAATTAAGTCTTGGGTTCATAAATAAAATATAAAAAATAAATCCTAAGGTTTCAGGATTTAGGGTTTTGCAGAAAAGTAAGTTTGATTTCTGATTAAGGATGAACGTGCAACACCCCTACACGTCATAAGAACATCCCATTGAATGGGAGGAGAGGGTCTTAAATCCTACTTTATTCTTATGACCAGACGGCCATGAGGAATACCTTAATCAGAAATATTAATTTAACTACAAAACTAGTTAGATCTAAGTTACATATCACATATATAATTTCAGATCTAACTTATACATGCTTTGCATACATCTCATGTATTAAAATCTGATCTAATTAGCATGCTTTCAGATCTGATACATCACATGTAATATCTGAAAAATAAGATTTAAATTGAACTATTCAATATAAAATCTATTCTAGACAGTTACTAGAACAATTCTACAACTAATCTAGGCATGCAGCAGATCAATCTTATGAATTAATTAAATTTTATTTTTTATTTTTTGATCTGAATATAATATTTATAATATAAAAAATTAGAGAATAAATTAGATCTAATTTATATTTTAATCACATTAAAATATAAAACTTAAGACTACTCATAGTTTAAACTATTCCTAGTCTAGTCATGCATCTCATACATATTAGATCTACTTAGATTTAATTTTAAATTTTTTGATTTAGATCCAATCACATCTGATGTGATATCTAAAATTTATTAATATCAAATAAATAAAAATAAAAATTAGATCTAAATTAAATCTAAAATAGAGCCATCAACCTGGCTCTGATACCAGTTGAAGGAAAAACCAGCTTTTTTCTTGTAGGATCTTCCAAATCTAATGAGATCTGGGGTGAAATATTTTAAAAAATTATCTTACATATTTGAGATCTAAGATTTATTAAATCTAATTTTTATTATCTAATATTAAATCTAAAATTAAATCTAAAAAATATGAGAAATAGAAAATACCTCTAGGGTAACTAGATTACCCTGTAGATGATCGCAGCAATGCCCGAGGTTCTAAAATAGTCATGCAGTCGTCTGGCCTCTACCGGTATCCACTCGAGTAGGATCTAGATTATCTTCTCTTCATGAATCTTTTCTCCAAAAATTAAATCTGGATCTGATCTGGAAGATCTTCAAAAGATCTTCTGAAGCTGGAGCAGCAGCTTCTCGACAAATCTCTGCAGCCTTCTAATCAGGAAGCCACCACACCTTGGACAACACCAGATGGATGCCCAACCTCTTGGACATGAAGAGGGGAGGGAGAGGAGCAGAGGGGGCATGGAGAAGTGGAGAGAATTCAGGTTTTTCCTGGTTATTGAGTAGAGTCTCTAAACCCTAGGCACAGACAGGGTTTAAATAGACCCTACTGTGCCATGCAGTGCCACATCATTCGACCAATCAAAAAATTCTAATTAATTTTGAAAAATTTTGATTGGTGAAGTGATGTCATCTGATCATATTAGATAAAAATCCCCACAATCCCTCTTACTGTTGGTGCCAATACTGGATAAGCATAGTGAGATTGGCGCCCCACAGTCCAAGTTGATCAAGGAATCAGAGTCCTCATCTCATGGGACTCTATCCTTATCCACTTGGGGTGCATGCCCAATCTGAATATGGAACCCACTTTGAGGGCTAATTTAGCAGGTGGACACTCCACTAAAACTCTCCAATGACCTCTTGCCAAGTGGCCTTCAGTCCAAGATCCATGGGTCAATGTTTGACCAATGTCCTAAAACGAAAATGGCAGGTGACAGAAATTAGTAGGTGTTGTCTTAATTCATCTCATAAATTAAGATAAGATTTTTTTGAACTGGACTGGCTCCAGTCAGACTGAGAGAAACCTTTCAAGTTTTCTGGGTGAGTCAAATCATATTTGGCTCAGTCGAGATAGAAAAGATTACACGAGAAGAAAGTTAGGCTCAATCGTGTGCTAGCATGATTTTTTTGAACCTAATTGGATCTAATCCAAATCAATCGAACTGGACTAGCTCAATTGATGACATCCAGACCCTAATTCTTGTTTGTGTGACCTAGTTAGGTTCATTTTCGTATGGTAATGAGACATGTCATGATCTCATCAAAACTCTTTTCGATGGACCAGAACTCTTCTGATTCAGACAATTTAGAATGATCGATCATCAATATCATTCTAATTGCTCCAAAATCCATCAGTGACACCTAGCAGTATATAGTGGCAACCCATCAAAAATAAAGATAAACCTCTCGATGCAGCTACCTGTGTGATTGAGTTCTTCTATCATGAGTCGGACTGAATTAGGGTTAAGGTGAACTCGTCAAATCCAACATCAGTCATATGAATCAATCGATCGATCCAAGTCTGATGTGAAATCTTAATGGAAAACTCTTTTTCATTATTTTACTCTACCATGGCCATGGGCTTAAGGACTCAATCTTTCGATCATCATAGGACTACTCCTCTTACCTACCGAGGTTGATAGATCCCATCTTGGTGCAATCTGGTTCCTATAATGAATATGCTACAGCCAACATACACCTCAGGATTTTGAATGGCTAGGAGACTGAGTTATGGTGTAGTCAAACTATAACACACTCAAGATGAACTGTCGATGTACCTCAGATCAAAGAACTAGACATACAGCTGCAGCATCGAGCTAGTCATCGACGAGAAGGTAGATTTCTTTATGACTGCTCGAGGTGGTCACGCTCAGTACTCTCGTTGTCAATGAATACTTGTACTCTTGCTCCGATGTCTCCACACCGTAGACTCAAGATACATCTATCCTAAGAAGCGATTGTACACCAACCTTCCGGATCGATCACCATCCTTGTGATGATCTTATGGTCAGGAGCTGTTTATGAGTTAGTTATGTAAATTAATACCTTAAATTTTCAACTCTTGAAAATATGAATTAACATTCCTACTAACTCAAAGGATGTATCACAGACATAATGTACACAATGTGATAGTAGAATAACTCTTTTATTCATTTATAATCAAAATTACAAATTTGCCCTTATATTTATGCAGGAATGTATCAGCCAATCTGGCATCTAGGGCACACATCTAACACGTGAGTCCTTAGATTTGATCATTCATGATTTTATTTTGAATCATCTGTATACCGGGTTAGCCATGACTTGATTAGATTATTTTGTTGGACCAATCGAGCTATTAGACTGTCACTTGATCAATTTGGATGTACCTCATGAATTCTCTCTCCTCTGACTTTCTCTCTCTACTTGATTTATAAACTCAATAAAAGAATCTTGATCCTATCATTTTGAAAATCTAATGTAGTACGATAGCCAAGCTTTGGACCATCTATGTCCTAATTGAATTTTGATCAGATGAAATTAGATGATCGGACCAATCTGGACTATAGGATATGGGTATCCATCAATTCTATCTTTCTTAATTATTCATGTCCTTTCTAATTATTGGACTTAATCTTGTATAGGGTTATAGATGTTTGATAATGGGATACCACGATATGAACTATGATCGAAGAATTTGAAAGAAAATTTTTAGAATTATGTAGATTTGTTGAAATACATATGAGATAAGTAATGCTTCATTTTTCTATATTAATCAATAAATTATAATATATTTTTCTGACATGATTTATGAAATGATGCATGAATTGGATGAATGATATTTTGTTATGAAAGATATCTTATTTTGAAATGTTATGATGAAGCATGATTGAATATATTGATTTCGTTATGCATTATGTTGATTGATTTCGATACCATATGATTATATATTTTTTTATCGAATTAGAATAAGAGATATAATTTATGAAAAATTTTGATATAAAAATAATATGAACGACAACTTGACTATGTAAAGAACCCCGTCAATGGGGATAAATATGTTGGCAATTGATTTATTCTGAAGATTTATGTCGCTAGCGAGACCAGTGGTTCTGAAGGACTTTGCTATTAGATGATTCACAGCTCACTGCAAGATGATACACAGTGTTATGATCCTGCCACAGAAAAATATGGTTATAGCTTATGGTTGATGAAAAAAATTTAAGAATGAAAGAAATTGAAATCCAAAAAAAAACTCAAATTTTTAAGAAAAAAATAATTTAGCGTGAACTATATTGCATAATTGAAATTGATTTCGAATTGATGAATTCTATATGCTCATTTTCTATAAATGATTATTTACTTTAATGCATAATGAAATCTATTTAAAGTGATCATTGCTTACAGGACTGTCTAACTCATTACCTCTTATTTTATCATTTTTACAGATATTGAGAAATTAAGATGATATAAGATATGAATGGAAGAGTGATTAAAGGCAGAACCTCCATACTTTTATTTTAGATTGAAAGTCTTATTCAATTTAATGTAAAGCCTATTGAACATTATTGAATTTATTGAGATATTAAAGTTAGAATTTATATTATTATATTTTTGATTATTGACTAATTATTCCATTATTATTTTATGATAGCCTGATAAGATGTCTTGATACTTATGGGAAGAGTTCTCTATGAGTATGCGGCAGTTGCCATGATCTCTGACTCATAATCTCGGATCGGGGGTGTGACATGCTGTTGTAGGTCGGATCTACGGTAGCGGTTATTGCGAACCACTATCGTAGGTTGGACCTACAGCAGCAAACATTGTTGGAAGTTTTTAGATCCATCGATGGTCTCTATCTATCAGATTATTATACAGTCGTTCGTAGCTATTGAAATCAAATTTTATTGATCGATATACCTAAAATTATCTAATCGAGGTGGTCTTTTATAACAATACTCTAATGATAATTATTTAGATAATGAATGATGAAAATGAGCTTTAAATTTTAAAATTATACCATTTCAGAAAAAAATTATATTCTACCAGTGGCAGCGGTTATTGTGAACCGCTGCCATAGGTTGGACCTACGGCAGCGACCAGAGGCAACCATTGCTGTAGGTTAACCTACGACAGCGGTTATAATCAATCGCTATCATAGGTCCAACCTACGACAGCAGTCAGTGGAAACCGCTGCCGTTGGTCCAATAATGGTTCATTTTAATAGCCCTACATCGGCTGTGGAAAAAAGAATGAAGGGTATATAATAGTTTAAGTAGTCAATCACCAGTGGTGGAGAGCTTAGCATTTCGTCGTGGGGCCCACCGCCATGGGCCCGTCCCTCGCCAGCCCCCCCAGATGCCATGCCACCACGGCTGCTGCCACCATCGGCACCTCCCGACGGCCCCCGCCCGTCGCTGGCAACCCCCAACACTGCCATCGCTGTAACCTTTTGCCAGCACCCCCCGACAGCCACCAATCACCATCGCGGGCCCCACCTGCCATTGCCACCCCTTCCTGCTAGCCATTGATCGCTGACAGGCAGCCAACCAGCAACTATCGACAATCGTTCGACCCTCGACCGGCTATTTTGATCGATCAAAGGCTACGACAGTGGTTTGTTAACCGCTGCCATAGACTATAGTAGTAGTTGACATAACCACTGTCGTAGCTAATGACAACGATTTGAGAATCGTTGCCATAACTTGAAAAATTACTGCCATAGATGATCTATAATAGCAGTTAACATAACCACTGTCGTAGCCAAATGAAAATATTGATCGGTCAAAGGCTACGGAAGCGGTTTGTCAACCGCTGCTGTAGCTTAAAAAATCACTGCCATAGATGTTTTATGGTAAGGTTAACATAATTGCTGCCGTAAAAAAAAAATCACTGCCGTAGGCTATGGCGATGGCCATAATGACAGTGGTTATACAATCGCTTTCGTAAGCTACGGCCTATGACAGTAGATTTTTTAGCTACGACAGTGGTTTCAAACCACTATCATAGGTCTTTTTCTGTAGTAGTGTACCTAAGGACTTTGAGAATGAATATCAAGAGGCATATAGTTTTGGATCGTTTATATACATACAGTTTGAATTTTATGATCACTATCGTACAAACAATCAAAGTAGTAGCGAAGATCATTTATCTAGAAAATCATCTTAATTGGATACTGTTTGGCCTTTGGATCACTCATTTTTTGTTTAACGGAATAAATCATTCCATGCTAAATTGACTATGATAATGATGTCTAATTGAAGTAAAATTTTGATAGTATGCTATGAATATCACCGAAGCCACCATTGCAATTTTTAGATCCATCAGTGCTATCTATCTACACGATCATCATGCGATCGTTCGAAACCGTTAAAATCAAATTTAATTAATCGACACAACTAAGCTACCAGATCGAGGCAGTTTTTTGTGATGATACTCTTACGATAAATTTTTAGATAATGAATGATGAAGATGGACTTTAAATTTTAAAATTATATCATATTCAGAGAAAAATAAGAAAAAAATTATATTCGATTGCAAAATATATTTACAATCGATTTTTCAGTTATAAAATATTAAAAAAAATTACGATCGAAAAATTAGTGGCAAAATACTCAAATCATTTTTTTAATCTATAAATAATTTTGTGATCGATTTTTTGATCGCCAAATTAATTTTTTGTAATCAAAAATTAGTCATAAAATTATTTATAGATTAAAAAAATAATTTGAGTATTCTGCGACTGATTTTTCGGTCGTAAATTTTTTAAAATTTTACAATCAAAAAATCGATTTCAAATATATTTAAATAAAAAATAATTAAAATATTTTGAATTATTTTTATTCTATAATTAAATTTATGATCGATTTTTTGATATTAAAATTATTAATAAATTATAATTAAAAAATTGATTGTAAATTTGAATTTTGAAAAGAAATTCAATTTTCGAATCCACCCTCTTCTTCTTACCAAAAAAAAAGAAAATCCTCTTCCTTATAAATTAATTCCCCCACCCCTCCCTCTTCCCCACGGCGCGCCTCTCACCCCTCCCCGCCCCGGTGCCCTCCCCCCTCAGGCTCCAACTACCCCACCCACTCCTCCCTCCCCACCTCAGCGCCCCCCCTTGGCCTCAAACCTTCCCACCCCAACTCCTCCCTCCCCACCCCGGCGCCGCCCCCCACTCTGGCTCAAACCGCCCCACCCCCTCTCCTCCCTCCCCATCCCGACGACCCCCCTCTGGCTCAAACCGCCTTCCCCCCTCCTCCCTCCACGCCCCGGCGCCGGCCCCCTCTGGCTCAAACCGCCCCATCCCCCTCTTCCCTCCCCGCCCCGGCGGCCCCCCCCCTCTGGCTCAAAACGCCTCCCCCCTCCCCCCTCCCCGCCCGCTGAGCTCGCGGAGGGCGTCGACGTGGCCGATCGTCGCTGTGCGGGCGCACGGGGCCATACCGGCTGCCCCACACCAATCCCATCCGGTGCCACCCGCGGTTCCGCCGCTCCTCCGCGCCATCCCCCCCTGGTCCCCCTCCCGCGGCCGCCCGCCCGTGGTCCCCCCTCCTCCGGCGCCACCCACGCCCGCCCGTGGTCCCCCCTCCATCGGCCGCCAGCCCCACCACCCCGTCCTCCACTCCTCGGCTCCGTGCTTCTTCCCTCACCCAGTGGCCCCCGCTCGGCCCCCCCCAAACCACCGCTACGACACCCGGCGGCTCCGGGCACCACCCGCCCCAGCACCCATCCACCCCCGGTCCCCTGGTGCACAGAGAGGACCGTGAGCCGCGAGAAATGGGTTCGGCCACGGCTCGCTCCATGGACCGCGCTCCATTTTTTATTTTAAATAATAATATAAAAATAAAATAATATAATAAAAAATAATAAAAAATTTAAATTATTTAATTTATTTTTAAATATTTAAAAAATTTTGTGATTGATTTTTAGAAAATAAAATATTATAAAATTTAAATTTTTTAATTTCAAAATTTTGCGATCGATTTTATAACTGATTTTTAAAAAATAAAATATTATAAAATTTAAATTATTTTTTATTTTTCAGTCGCTAAATTGGTCACAAAATTTTGCAACCGATTTTGCAATTGATTTTTTAAAAAAAAATATTATAAAATTTATTTTTTTTAAATTTCAATCGCTAAATCGGTCATAAAATTTTATGATAAAAAAAAATTGATCGCAAAATATTTGTAATTAGGGTTTTTGCAATCGATAAAAATCGATCGCAAAATCGGTCTCAAAATAAATTAGCAATCAATTTTTATTATTTTATAATCAATTTTTTAGTCGTTAAATTTTTATTTTCTTGTAGTGAATGTATAGCTCTAGTTTTTAGAATTATTAAAGTAAAGATTACGTCTTTAAGGCTCATTGCTATCATATAATTATATTTATCAATTACGTGTTATTATTTAAATTTACAAATATACTACTAAATAAAAATATTTATAAGTTTCAGAGAATTCAAATTATGCAATGCTCCAAAGTACATAGTGAATTTATTATTACTAAAAGAAAGAATTAAAATTTTTAAGATCAAGAGACTAAAATTTTGATATTCAATTCTTTAATTCTCTAATTAGAAATTAGAAGAACTGCACTATAAAAATTATTTGTCATGAAAAAGAAGTGATTTTGTAACGAAAGAGAAGTAGGGCTCTTTGATTCGATTTCAATAAAAAAAAGAAAAAAATTTAGGAGATAGCAATAATGAAGTGGGTTGCTAAAGATATAAGGACCAATCAAAGGCTAGGCTCTATTTTAAGATTTATGTATTAGTATCTATAATATACACATATATTATGGTTCAGAAGGTTTGGTCTCATCTATATTTTTACAAAATCAGATTAGATCATTAAACCATTTTATATGAAAATCATAAATCAAATCAGATCATTTTAATTTTTAAATCAAACCATACTGATAAAAATGGTTTGGTTTGATTTGGTTTAACGGTTTGAACCATTTAGTGAATACCCCTACATACATTTATGGGTCAATTCGGTTTGAATCGGTCTTTTTCTAAATCAAAATTAAAATCAAATCAATTTGATAGATCGGTTCAGTTTAAGTCGGACTTTGCTAAACTAAAATTGAAATCAAATCAAATTTGAAAAAAATCAATCTAAACCAAATTGAAATTAATGGTTTGAATTGATTTTGCATTTTGAATGATTTTTCATGCATACCCCTGATTCAATTATTTGCATTACTCTACACTTTATATATAAAATCATATTTGGACCATACTATACGTAGCAACTGTAACAATTATTGTCTTATGATGCGAAAAATAAGTTCTCTATTACATTTCGAAGCGTGGACTCTCTACTGTGCATGCGATGCACCACATCATATGGTGCATCATGTGCATTGTCCATCATATGATGGATGACCATGCGCAGCATACATCACAATTTTCTATGTGTGCGGCCATCTATTGTCCGATGGATGGTATTGCATACTGTATACTGCACCATGTAGTGCACACAGAGGTGTTGGGAAATATGTCCCAAAAAGTCAATCGTCAAGCTGTTGACGGTTGAGCAACCAAGTATTGTAATTGATTTGTTAATAAATAAAATATATTTGGCATTTTCATCATAAGTTTTCATCTTCTAATGAACTCCGTTGTTATGATGAAGTCCTTAGGACTATTTAGGTTCGATAAAGAGAGGATTTATCGATTAGTCCTTAAAACTGTTCACGACCAAATGATAGGCTGTTAATAAGGACGACAGCTTCTATCGAGCATAGGTCGCTGTAGGCCATATGGGTTGGTTGTCCTCTTAACGAAAGAGTGTGGAGACACTGGTATGGCATACAGGTGAGATGTACTGGTACATCATCATTGAACGTGACCAACTCCAGAGCATTCTGCTGTCGAGAATGTCTCTGATGGGATATAGGTATAAGTGTCCCTTAGACTTAAGATCGCCTCAGTGACTTGCAAGCAACTCACTGTGCTTTGGTACTGGACTAACTGAATTTCTAATTCAGGGACGGAAGGGTTCTGGGCACAGTCAAGTACTTGCGAAGTCAGAGTATGATCGAGATGGGATTGACCACTCCAAGAGTTGGAGAAGAATGAGTCGCTGTATTTCAAATTAGCAAAACCTTGACCAGGGTAATCCATCAGATGGATTTGATATTTTGAAATACAATGTGGACAACCTGATCAGAGTTGACAGTTGAACTCTGGGGTGTCCTATGATCATTTTGGTCAAGGGATGAATTATATGAAAACTATATCCGCATGGGTTCTAAGGATGTTGTTCTACACATTCGACCTATCCGGTCGTCGGGTACCATTGCTAGATGATCACTTCGATTGGTATAGGAATTTATTCCTATGCTACCGGCTTAGGTTCGGACCTATGAGGTCACACACATTAGAGTTCATGATCCGATCGGATGGTTGATCAACGATTAAAAATCGTTCTAGGGTTAAATGATCAATACGATTGACATTTAAACAGTGCAAGTGTTGCAGGAGGATCGATTAGTAATTCGATTGCTAATTGGCTTAATTTGATTAAGCCAATGGGCTGAGATTAAGTCTAATTAAATATGATTTAATTAGATTTGGTTTGGGCTTGATTGGATCAAGTCCAATTGGTTTATTGGATAAGCCAAGTACAAGGAAAAACTAGTCCTAGTTCAACTAGGACTTGGGTCAATCTAATTTCTAATTTGATTAGAAAATTAAATCAGATTTAAATCTAATTTAATCTGATTAAATTAGGTTCTTAATTGGGTTAAGACCTATTTTAATTAGGTTGATCTAATTTTGATTTGATTTGATTTGAGAAACCAAATTAAAACAAGTCATGAGATAGAATCCTAGTAAGACTAGGATTCCACCTTGCGCCACATAAGCCTTCCCCACGCCCTCTCTCTTATTCAACGCCAATCTCCACTTATTTTGTGCGACAAAAGCCCTCTCCCAGGTCTCTCCCACATTCACAAAAGGTTTCCTCTTTTCTTTCTTACATGGAAGGTGGTTTGGATCAAATCAAAAAGGAATAAGTTTGGATTTCGAATTCTATGAGATAGAGTTTTAGAAATCCAAAACTCTTTTAATTTTGCACCGAATTTATCTAAATTTTTTTTGAAATTTTTGTGGATTTTAGGGTTTACATTGTGCACCCTTTGCTAGTGATCCATGCACGAAAATATGGAGGAGGTGCTCAAGAGTTGGGTGTCCCTTAACTTGCCATGTTTGGATAAGCCTTGACTAGGTGTTTGACCTAGACAAGGACTCTATCATATCTCTCTATATAAGATGAGTTTCTTCGTGAAATTTTAGGAGAAGACAGAGATTTGAGAGACCTTTGTGCCATCCAAAAATCAGAGAGAAAGATCTTTGGATTGTGGAGATATAAAAGACACAAGTTAGGGTGTCTAGAGAGAAAAACGTGAAGAAGAAGAGGATCTTCTTCTAGGGTTTTTTAGTTTTCATATCTTTCCTCCATCCATCTTGAGTTTCCTAAGAGTGTCTCAGATCTGAAACTCCTCATTCTACTTTCCTTTGGAAGAGTCCAAATCAAGAAGAAGGAGGCACCTGATCAACCATCAAAGAAGGATCAGCGCAGTACTAGCATACTGTGCTGATTTCCTGAAGCAGAACTTCTGATCGAGATTCGTGAGCTCGTGTGGACGACTCCTAGAGATCGGACACGTGTGCGGCTTGCAACATCATCCTTAAACCCGGATCAGCGAGGTTAGAGCGTCTAACTTGCAAGGTAATAGATATGATCTATTGTTTAATACATACATTAGATGTGGTATAAAAATATGTTGATATGATCAACATGTAGTTCATGCTATATTCATATATTTTAATTTTTGATTTAATGCTATGTAATAATCATGTAATAGGATCTTAGATCTAGGGATTCTTTAATTTTAGAAAATAAATTTTAATTTATTTTAGTCTTCCACTGTATGATCTTGAAAAAGTTTCAAGATCTAACCCTGAAACCCTAGATTTGGGTTCCTACAAGAGGATCCGTGCTCTACATTTTGAACCCATCTTTTTTTTTTCTTTTTTTGCTCACAGGTCATTTGCTTATTCACCAAGTTTCTTGCTTGCTCACCGTCTTCATAGCCTGCTCATGACTCAGCCAATCGTTTGCTCATCAAGTCTATCACCTGCCCAATATAACCCTCTCACTTGCTCATAAAGCATATCTACAAGAGAGAGCGAGCGAACTCAATGCACGTTTCTATTTTGGAAAATTTTCATTGATACTAAAATAATTTGACTTTGCAAAAAAAAATCATTAAGGCCTTTGATAGCATGTGATGCATATCTAAGCCTAGGGTAATTAGATAATGCGAATAACTGGGCCGTTTATCCTGACACAAAATTTGCAGCGATGCATGCAAGCGGTTGCCTCTATAAATACCCGATGGGGGATGTCTCAGAGGCCAGACAGCACACAAAGCAAACTTCTCTCTCTTCCATTCCCTCCTATCAAGTTATAGGCATCCTAAGGTTCTCCATCATGCAGCTGTTCAGATTTATGGTGTTATGCAGTCCACTTGCTATCCCAGTTTCGGTTATGACTTGCCATTATGGCTTCGGCAAAAGTTTAACTCCATCAATTTTGCCATTTGAGGTTTTCCATACGAAAATAGATTTTTTGAAAAAAGATTCACATATATACAATCTGAACACATGCTCATATGGCTAGCTTATGTTTAGTTTTTTTCTTTTTCTTCTTTTGTTCCTTGAATTTTTTCTTGATTGGAGCTTATAGATGTCTACGCACATTACGTTCACTATGATGGGCTGGCTTAATTGCTACATGATGCATGATATATAGATAGTTTCGAATCATGCATATATCTTTCTCATGGTCCATGATGATTGCTTAAATAATATTGCTGCAGATAGAAGAAGCTTCATACATGCATCTCTGTCACACCAAGAAAATTCTGACGGTGAACGGCCAGTTCCCAGGGCCAACCATCGAGGCAAGAAAGGGTGACACCATTATGAGCAGAGTTTACAACCATGCAGAGTATAACATTACAATCCATTGGTACGTCTCAAAATCTTCATGCAGGGAATAGCATTTGTACTCCGACCCATCAGACCAGGGGTTCCTAGGCTACTCCACGCCATGCCTGGAATATAATGTACCCAGAATTATTTAATATATGGTGCCAATCGATGATGGTCCATCATATATAGGAACTCGATACGTAGTGTTTTTTTTTGGGTAAAGTGGTACGTAGTTCATTTAGCATATAGTTTCAAATATTATAAGTGCTCGAAGATTTTGAGAGGTACCAATGGATTGTAATGTTACATCCTGCACGGTTGTAAACTCTGCCCATAACGGTGTCACCCTTTCTTGCTTCGATGGTTAGCCCCGAAAATTGACCGTTCGCCGTTAGGATTTTTTTGGTGTGACAGGGACGCATGTATGAAGCTTCTTCTATCTGCAACAATATTATTTAAGCAATCATCATCAACATTAGAAAGATATACGCATGATTCGAAACTATCTATATATCATGCATTATGTAGCAATTAAGCCAGCCCATCATAGTGACCATAACGTGCGTAGACATCTATAAGCTTCAATCAAGAAAAAATTCAGGGAACAAAAAAAGAAAAAGAAAAAGAAAAAAAACTAAATGCCCGAGTGAAGTTAAACTTACGACGAATTATTGGAACCCTCTTCCACGGTCGGTCCAACCATAAAAGTTTTATCCTTCACCATCAACGGCCAATCAGGTGATCTCTACAACTGCTCCAAACCAGTTGGTAAATTCCTATCAGGAAGCTCTCTTGATCATCGGTGCTGATAGATCTCGATCTTATCAGGAAGCTCGTCACTCTCTATATCTCTTTGTAATTTGAGAATAATTAATAAAAAAATTTTAAATAGTTAAAAAATTAAAATATGCTAAATAAAAATTACTTACCATCTGCTCTATATGGTGAGCAAACAGCTTCGAACCCTCACAGTGCGAGATGATCTATCTCATCCGATTGGCGGCATTTTGGGCACATTGATCCTGTATAGTTAATAGTCAATTTAGTAAGTAACTAACTAAATTTAAGAATAAATGATTTAATTATTAAACTTTAAAAAAATTTGGATGCTTAATCTGATATGTCGGGTCCTCATATCTATGGCATATGACAGCCCAATCTTTGATACTGATGCTATCATATGGCCGCTGCCATGCTGCCTCTACCCCTTGGCCCTGCACTACATCATACCAATGGCGATGAATGCGATGCCGATAATCCTTGAAATACAAGCATAGATGATTATCCAAAGCTTGCCACACATACTCATGCTCAAAATCAATAATATCAAATATAGCCTGTCAATAATAAATATTTATAAAAATATAGTACTAATTAAATATTTTATTAAATATTATTTTATCTGTAAGTGGTTATAGAAGACCTCTCTCTGAGCCGGTGTAATGTGATACCAATTGGAGAGCATCACAAGGGCATAGCTGCGGCATATGATACCCAACTCAGTCCGTCATAGCTCGCACCATCCTCTAATGGGCATGGTGAAGTCAGGCAAAATCTCGATACAGAGATGCTGTCCCTCATGCTCGCATCTCCAATGCTCCAGAATGAGGTTCTTCGACGGACCTCGTCCTTGCCTCACCACCTGCACCAAATGATCTGAAACAATAATTAATAAATCATTAGTATGATACATATCTATAAACCTAACAGATACAATTAAAATCAAATTTTATTATGTAAAAAATATTAAAATATCACTCAGATCAGTCTCTGCAGCACCCTCAGACATCTTCGATGGTGCAGCAGTGGAAATGGGGTAAGGCTCATCCTTAGGGGGAGGCTGGGAACTCGGACAAGGTCATCTCCCTCCAGGCATCATACCTGACAAACTATACATATAACTAACTTGACATATAAATAAATATAATAATAAATAATAATAATAAAAATTATATAAATATTAATGAATAGAATTATATTGTATACCATTATTGTAAGAAAAGATTGAATAAAGAATATAGATCTACTCATCAATATCCGTATCCTCCTTAATTTATAGGTCATCCTTCGAATCATAATAATCGACTAATGTATCATCTTCTATCTCATCGTTACTTATGAATTGATTGTCGCTCTCTGAATCATCAAGATTAAATACAAAATCAGCTTCAATTTTATTGGGCGACAGATTAGCTCTATTCAAAGGAGTTGTCATAAGTTCTTCGTCAATAAGGAGCTCGATAATATTTATTTTTTCTCTTGAAAAGCTTCCTCTTCATGTAGATCTGAATTTTCGTCCAACTCTAGTTGGGTTGGTATGTCATATATGCCTCTAGGTATTATTCTTTGTACGACATACCAATCATCTCGATACTTCGAATCCTTCAAATATATTACTTATTTCACTTGAGTTGCTAATATATATGGCTTATTCTGGTACCATGCTTGTACAAATTTATACTGATAAAATATGGATCGATATGAATACCGATCTTCTATTGCTAATATCTCACCATTCACACTGAAACAAGAATATCGAATTATTGGATCCATACTTCAGTTCTATGATATCTATTAATACACTAAGATATTCAATCTCCTCTTCTCCTTCATATCCTATCATAGCAATCTCATTATTTTGGATCTGTCTTTGCATTTCAAGCTCTCTTATATTAAATTTCATTCTTTCAATGATACAGGATGTATAGTGGTTAACCCTTCGATCGGGGCCACATGCTAAATCATATAACTCATCGATCGCACCCTCTTCTCTATTGCAATGCTTAAGTTTCATCTACAAATAACATAAAAAATTATGTTGGTTCAAATAATTAAGTTTATAATTATTAAAATATAACGTAATACTAGTGGAACTTACATGGTCTCCAAATTATTTTGCAATTTTTTTTCTATGTCAATTATCAATATTTGTATTATTTTTTCTAGATAGTATCCTCTTGTGCTCACTGCAATAAGTCATAATTTTTAATTTTACATCGACATGAAAAAATTAGTTAGAACACTAAAAAGTATGCTAAGATAATACTTACTCAATAAAATCTTTAATTTTTTATAATTATTTAGAACATAAAAATGTACCTTGGCCAGCTCATTCACGTCCATAAACTCATATCTCTTTCTATCTATGGGTCGAACTGTTTGTTGGAATATGGACAGTGTTGGTTCATCATTACCCCATTTATCGTTTGCATTATGATCTGCATGATTGAATCTTGTTTCAATATTATCAAGATATATTGAGTAAAATGTAACATACTCTATAGCTATGTATGCTTCTGCTATAGACCCTTTAGACCGTGCCTTATTGCGCACATACTTTTCTAAGATATACAAGAATCTACAAATAAAAATAAATTTAAATTTAACTGATATATTTATATCTTATAACTGATATGACAAAGAGATTATAATTTTTTATCTTTTAATAGGATACATCTACCGATAATGTACCAGTCCGACCAAAATAGCTTCTTTTGGGAGATGAATAGCCAGATGCACCATAACATCAAAAAATAATGATAGAAATTTTTTTTATAAATTACAAAGAATGAGCATAATTTTCTTCTCAAACTTCTCAAGTAAGTTAAATCTTCAATTTTTTGGCAACACAGTTTTCGAAAGAACACTCCAACTCAATCAATGCAGCTTGAACATCACCACTCAGATAGCCACATATGACCATAGTAAGCAAGTGCTGCATCATCACATGGGAGTCATAACTTTTCATGCTAGAGATATTACTGTCGTTGTTGCCAATACATTGTGATACATTTGAAGCATAAGCATCAGAAGATTTTATGATTACAAACCATCCACAGAAACTCTTCTTCTTCTCACCAAATAGCGAATAACATGCAGGTGGCATAAAAAATTTATCACTTCGATGAAACAAATATAACTTCGATCAGATTTTCATTTCTTACAAATCAAGATGAGTTTTTAAATTATCTTTTATTTTTTTTATGATGTTCAACACTATAACGATGATATTATCGTAAATATTTTTCTCAATATGCATTACATCCAGGTTATGATGAAGTAGTAGCTACTTTCAATATGGTAACTCAAAAAATATGCTTTACTTTGTCCAATTCAGCTCAGCTTCAGTACGCTTTCGCTTGTGAGTACTTGATATTTTTTCAAATCTCATATTTTCAATGGCTTCAAGTTATTCTAAAACTTTTGCTTCACTTAACTCTTTAGGTAGCGAACGTCGGTCAGACTTTTCATCAAAGTATTGGTTATAATGGATCCTCCAAAAGTGATTAGCAAGTAGAATCGTCGATAACCCATAAAGTAGATTTTTCTTTCATACTTTAAATGTAAGGAGGATGTATCCTTGTTGCAGATTGGACACGCTAGATATCCTTTGATACTCCATCTAGATAAGTTTTCATACACTGAAAAATTATTTATAGCCCATAAAATTGAAGCATGCAACCTAAAATTTCTTCGACTGACAAAATCATATGTCTATACTCTATTTTTCTATAGCTCTTTCAGATCATCGATTAAAGGTCATAGATATACATCAATTTCATTACTTAGTGCTTTCGGACATGAAATCAACAGTGACATAAAAATAAATGGTTCTTTCATGCACTTCTAAGATGACACATTATATGATATTAGCATCACAAGCCACATGCTGTAGGAAGTACTCAAATTGCCAAATAGATTAAATCCATCTGTCGCTAGACCAAGCTGGATATTATACGGGTCACTCGCAAAGTATAGATGCTTTACATCGAAATCTTTTATACAAAAGAGTCAGTCGAGTGGCTAAGTATGTTCTCCTCTAAAACCCACTGCTCATGATGCCATCTCATTTCTTCAGCTGTCTTTGTGGACATATCTAATCTTTGAAATCTTAGAATCAATAAAAGTACCTCAAAATCTTATGAGGTATCTTTTTTCTTTCCTATTATCAATTTTGTACCAAGGCTCACTGCATTTTGGATATTCACTGCTTGTTCGTTCTCCTTATAAAATAATATACAATCATTTTTGCAGGCATGTATAGGAATATAGTCAAGTCCTAATTTTGCATATATATTTTTACTTCAAAATATGATTTCAAAAGTCTCTCTTCATCAAGAAGAGCTGCTTTAATTAATACTAAATTTTGATCAAATAATTTATGACTCCATCAGTTTACGATTTTAATATGAAGCAATTTGATCAAAAACTCTAACTTGAAGAACTTCACATAATTTGGATAGAGTGGCTCTCGTGCATCCCTTACAAGCTTTATAAACTATTCAGAAGTTCCTTCTACCTCATTAATATTATGTTTATGATCAAAACTGCCTTCAGATGCACTAATACCCATAGATACATTTGAGCGAATATCCTAATGTAAATTATCCAATAGGGAGCGTATACCATCATGTTCAATAGATTCAGCAGCATCACTATCATCTTCAATATCGTCATCATCACACATAACTTCATTTGGATCATCCTTCCATGCAATATCCAGCGAGTATACTTCTTGTCTATACCATAATGTAGTAGATGCTCCTCAACAAGTGATATATGATGATATACCATATTGACACATCTCTTGCATGGATACTTTATCCTACTGGCATTGTCACTCTTACGCCATACAAACTCAATAAAATTTTGAATATCTTTTTGATATTCAGTCAAAAAAATACTCCTGGTATTCATCCAACTTTTATCAATATCCATCTAACAACAAAGAATAATGCTTAATGAATACTAACTCCATCAACTCCTTCCTAATAGGTGTGGTCCTATCCCTTGCAAAAATGCATCACTTTTACTGTCGCCATAGTTTTGTTCTTTGCTCCATATCTGAAAAAATCCAATAGCATCTCGCTTTAGTTCTTCAAGTATACAATATAGATGGATTATATTTAACCATATCTAATATGTACCAGAGAAAAAACAAGATAACTACGATGGAATTTTTCACAATAGAATAAAGAATGCCATGATAATAATAAAAAATTGATATATTTTTAAACTATCCAAATCGAGCATTCAAGAACCATTCACAGAGTCCTTTTGGAGACTGTGAGATCGATTCTTGAACAGGAGTCTAAGATTACATCAATGCATGCATTAAATTACGATCCGGATCGGATCCTGACCCAGATCCTGATCAGATCTCGATCTCGATCCTGATCAAATTCGATCTAGATTCAAGATCGAATCTCAGATCGGATTTCGATCCGAATCCTAACCCAGATCCTGATTTGGATCCCAAATCGAACTGTTCATATGCATTAAAAATTCACTAGAGGATTCGGCTAATCTTAGTTAAAAGATTAAATCATAATCACAATAAAATAAAGGACTAAACAAGCAAAAGCATTAAATTATAAATAGCAAAAGTATTAAATTGTTTTTTAAATATAAATTTTATCATTATTTTAAAATTTAATTATTTTTATTAATAAATTATTAATTTTTAAAAATTAATTTTATTTTCTTTCTTCTCCGCACGCTAGAACCCCCCGGTCCCCATACTCCCCTCCCCCATCCATCACCACCACCCCCCGACTCGTCACCACCGCCTGCGGCACCCCTCCGCCCCCCACCTATAAAAAAAAATGTTCCTTCTTCTTCGCGCCCAACACCCCCACTTCGACGGCTCCACCCAGACATCTGCACCCCGACCCCTCATCTCGATGCCTGCACCCCCACCCCTGGCCCACTCTACTTGTGCCCCTACCCCCCCCCACCCCCATCCTCCCCCACCCCATGTCACCCCACCCCTTGGCTCACTCCGCTCGTGCCCCCATCGCTCGCAGCCCCCACCCCTCGATCCTCCGCCCCACCCCACATCACCCCCACCCCCTAGTCCGCTTAGCTCACCCCCCACCCCTCGTGCCCCCACCTCCTCGGTCCTCCGCCCACCCCATGTCACCCCACCCTGGCTCGCTCCGCTCGTGCCCCCACCCCGCCCTCCATCCTCTGCACCACCCGCATTACCCCACACCTTGGTCCGCACTGCTTGCGCCCCCCATTGCTCGCAGCCCCCACCCCCATACTCACCCCACCCCACATCACCCCCACCCCCTGGCCCCTCCACTCACGCCCCCCCACCCCCCGGTTGCTCCTTTCCCATGGAGCCAAAAAAAAAGGTTTACCTCATAGTGGTGGCGGCAGTGGTGGTGGTGACGGGGCAGCACGGTAGCGGTGGTGGCGGTGAGATGGAGAGGAAGACCGACGATGACGACGAGGGCTCTCTCCCGACTGGGGAAGCCCGGAGGTGGGAGAGGGTTTTGCATGGGAGAGAGAGAGGTTTTGTGGGAAGTGACAGACCAATGGAAGTGACGAGCAAACCCTGGGTTTTAATTGAACTTTTAGCGATGCAATATATCTGTCGCTAAAAATATTATTAGCGATGAATTTCTATTCCGTCGCTAATAATTTTCCCAGTTTTTTTCCCTAAAAATTTTTTCCTCTAAAAAAATTTATTCAAAAAAATAATTTATGATGAAATACTAACTTATTTGTGATACAAAATTTTTATCGTAAATAATCTGCCATTTATTTTTTAATTTTTTTTATTTTTTATCGATTACTTGCGATAAAAAATTTACATCATAAATAAGTTAGTATTTGGATGGAAAATATATTTCTATGTAAATACTATTTATTTATGATGAAAATATATTTCTATCATAAATAATTTATCATTTATTTTTTAAAAATTTTTAATTTTTTATCGATTATTTATGATAATTTTTTTAAATAATTTTAAAATTTAAAATCTATCTTCACTGTTTATTATCTAAATAATTATCGTTAAGTATTATCACAAAAAACTACCTCGATTTGATAGCCCTAGCTATGTCGATCAATAAAATTCGATTTCGACGTTATAAAGACTGCATGATGATCTGATAGATGGAGACCATGATGGATTCAAAAATTTATAATAATGATCTCGATATATTTGTAGCATACTATCAAAATTTTACTTCAATCAGATATCATTATCATGATCAATTTAGCACAAATGATTTGATCTGATAAATAAAAATAGATGATCAAAAGCCAAACGATATCCAATTAAGATAATTTTTTAGATAAATAATTTTTGCTATTATTTTGATTGTTATATGATGGTAATCATAAAATTTAAATCGTGCATATATAAACGATCCAAAACTATATGTCTCTTGATACTCATTCTTAAAGTTCTTAAGTAATTATATTTTACTTTTGCAAGATCTGCTTAACATGGATGGTTTATATATGTGGTTTGAATTTTACTATATCATTATATAAATGATTAAAATAGTAGTAAAGATCATTTATCTAAAAAATCATCTAAATTGGAAGCTATTTGACCTTGTAATCACTCATTTTTATTTAATAGTCCAAATCATCCCATGCTAAATTGACCATGATAATGATGTCTAATTAAAATAAAATTTTAATAATATACTATAAATATAATCAGATCATTATTATAAATTTTCAGACCATCAATGTTCTTATTTATCAAATCATCATGCGATCATTTCGCCGTCGAAATCAAATTTTATTGATCGACAAAGCTAGGCTACGAATTGAGATAATTTTTTTGACGTACTCTAATGATAATTATTTAGATAATAAATAGTGAAGATAGACTTTAAATTTTATATATTTAAAAAAAATAAAAAAAAATAGTGATAGTCTTTTTTAAAAAAATTCTAATTTTTATCGATTATTTATGATAAAATTTTATATTACAAATAAGAGAGTATTTGATCCAAAAGTAATTTACGTCACAAATAGTGACTTATTTGTAATGCAAAATTTTTATTGCAAATAATCTGATATTTATTTTTTAAATTTTTTGATTTTTTATTGATTATTTGCAAGAAAGGTTTATGTCGTAAATAATATATTATTTATGATGCAACAATAATTTACATCATAAATAGTTGCTTATTTGTGATGTAATTTTTTCATCAAAATAATTTGATATTTATTTTTTTAAAAATTTTTAATTTTTCATCAATTATTTGCGATATTGCATCACAAATAATATATTATTTATGACTTTGCATTGTAAATAATGTATTATTTATGATGCAACAATAATTTATGTCACACATAGTGACTTATTTTGATGTAAATTTTTCATCATAAATAATTTAATATTTTTTTAAAATTTTTGATTTTTTATCGATTATTTGATGGAAAGTTTTATCCAAATAATATATTATTTATGATGTAATAATAATTTACATAACAAATAGTTGCTTATTTGTGACGTTAATTTTTCATCATAAATTATCTGATATTTATTTTTTAAAAAAATTAATTTTTTATCAATTATTTATGATGAAAAGTTGCATCATAAATAATGCATTAATTATGATGTAAAAATAATTTAGTTGTAAATAGTAACTTATTTATGACATAAATTTTCATCACAAATAATCTAATATTTATTTTTTTAAAATTTTTAATTTTTCATCAATTATTTAATGAAAGTTTGCATGCAAATAATATATTATTCATGATGCAAAATAATTACAAAAATATATTATTCATGATGCAAAATAATTTACATTGCAAATAGTGACTTATTTGTGATGCTAATTTTTTATCACAAATAATCTGGCATTTATTTTTTTAAAATTTTTGATTTTTTATTATTTTTATGATAAAATTTTATGTTACAATAATAATTATTTATGATAAAAAATATTTTCCATTACAAATACTTCATTATTTGTGATGAAAAAAAATTTTCATCGCAAATAATATATTATTGACAATGAAATATCTTTTTATCGCTAATATAGGATTTGTGATGAAAATATTTACATCATAAATAATTACTCACAAAAATCTACTTTCTTATAGTGGGGGAAGGGAGAAAGAATAAAAAATAAAAATAATAATAATAAGTAATAAATAAGAAGGAAGAAAGAGAAAAAAAGAAAAAAAAAAGAACTTTTCTCTCTCCCCTCTATTCTCTCTCTTCTCTCTCTTTCTCTCTTTATTTTATTTGTATTAGGATCCTTAGATTAAAATTATAAAATAATAAAAAATTGAAAGAAGGTATTTTCTTTAGTGGCCTAAATTGATTAACTGACAAAAAGGGGGGGCCAAAACTGATGCCCTCCTGCACAAAATCTGATCGATGACGGTCATGAACCAGCAAATTGTGAGCTGCCATTATCTCCTTGACGATAGCCGTCAGTGTGGGTGCAGGTTTTCCAAGGCCAGGGGCGGTGGGGAGGGGAGGAGGCACAGACAGCTAGGGGTGGGGGATGGGGATCAGGGTGTGGCATGCAGGGGAAGGAGAAGGAAAAAAAAATAAATAATAATAATAATAATAATATTAAGTATTAAAAAATAATAAAAAATTAAATAATTTAATTATTTAATTTAAAAATATTTTTTATATAATAATTTTAAATTAAAAAAATTAAATAAATAGTTTAAAATGCTAAACTAATAATAAAATATTTTAAAATTTGATTTTATATTATCATAATCTGATTGTCATACCAATATGTCAATCAAATCTAGATTTACAGTAATTTTACTACAATATTATTGCATATATCAAATACAGCAATCAGCATTACTGACAATCTATCTAAATTGCAGGTAATTCAAATTACTAGCTAATCCAGATTACCACTACCTGACAATACACCAAATACAACCTTAGGATTTGGCAGATCAAAAAATGATTAGTGCTTCAAATTGGCCTCAACTCTAATGTTGGCAATGTTCACTCGAAGGAACCCCTTCATTGTGATTAGAGCCCTATGATCGATTAACAAATTAATACTTCGAGAAATTCCAAGCAACGAGCATCTTTGGTAAGGTAAGAAATATTGGCATTTTTTGTCTTAACCTACAATAAAATCTATCAATGGCCTTAGTTTGGATTGATGTTATGGCTAGCATGCTTTTGGAGCATGGCCATCGGCATAGATCCCTCAACCAACAGAGAGATTGCATGAATCAAAACTTTTCAACATTGCAGAAGTTAAGATTTTGACTCACCCACGAAAAGTTTCAATTTCCTGTCATATTGTTATAGTGCTAGTTTTCTAATTTCATCCATTAATATTTATCAGGTTAAAATGAAAATTTTCCTAACTTAAATCTCTAAAGCAGGTCCATAAAAAAATATATGTATTTTTTGCTTGAACTTGTTTATTTTATTTTTTTATTTAAAAAAGATTCTACAAATAAAGATCTAAGAAAGTAATGCAAAATATCATCCTTTTAATATCGGACTTTTGAGTATACAAGAAGATCATGGATGCATGGGACTCCCAACAAGACGTCTCTAATGAATTAAAAACCCATGACCATAGAGTTTAGCCAAATAACAATGGGTTTACAAACTAAAGATTCCGAAGGCTTTGCCGGCTTAAAGGAGCTTGCATTATAATAGCCAGTAGAAATATATATAGACATAATGGAATTATTAGAAACTGAAATCCATTTCATTGAGTCATCAAAAAGCCAATTTTCTACTAGAATTCCAAAGTTTAATTCTTGAGTTTTTGATACAATCATTGAAACGGCAAACAAGATGAAAGAGCGGAGGTTTGGCGATCCAGAAGACCACTGCTCTCAACCTCCCATTTTGCACGTCATCGTCCCAACACATCAAGGCCTCACATTCGCTTAGGAGCAAACACCTTGCACCGATCATGGCCACCCGCCATGGGAGCCAACGCTGTTCTCCTAGGGCCTTGTGTTGCCTGTATCCCTCATAAAACTACATTCCCTAGCCCCTCACCTTCAAGCTCAGTACTTGAAGCAGGTATTCTGGGAAAAGCTCCTAAGTTTGTTCGGATTTCTCATCTAAACTCTGTTGAATGCTGGTGATGTTCAAATCTTAAAATTTGTAAATAAAATCGCAAGCGCACGGTGTGCAGAGTAGCACGACCAGCGAGTACGGGTCGATCCCACAGAGACTTGGTTTTAAAAATGATTTTCAAATCTATGCTCAAGCGAGCTTTAACAAAAATCGAAAGTCGAAAGTTGTTTGCTAAAGACAATAAGACTAAGGATCTAGGGTTTTTGAATCCACTAGATCTAGATTAGGGAATTCTACCTAGAATTTTTTTTATTGATCCTAACGACTACTCCTCTTGTCTTTCCCAAGCATAGATTATGAAGGGACTAAGGCCCAACGATAACCCATCAAGATTCTTTACAGGGGAGTAGTAACTAGGATCCCTTAGGGTTTTCTCCTCCTATGCACTGAATCAAGCATGAACTATGAAGGGACTCTGACCCAACTGTAGTTCATCAAAAATTCTTGGCAAAAGAGGAGAAAAAAAAAAACCCTAAGAAAAAGAAAGAACCCTATGTAAAATCCCTACTCATGATCTAGCTTCATCGCAAACCCTAGAAGGGATGCTTAGCTAGACATGATCTAAATCTACTTGCAAAATTTAAATACAGAAAAATAAACTACCCTAATTTCATAAATTAAACTATCCTAATTGCATAAATTTAAACTGCATAATTTAAACTAACCTAATTGTATAAAATTAAATTGCATAAATTAAACTATCCTAATTGCAAGAAAAATAAATTGCATAATGTAAAGAGATAAAATTGCATAAAAATAAGATTTTATATATAAAAAAAATTTATTATAAAAACCTCAAAGCTCGAGGCTTGAAAAGAGAGCTAAAAACCCCACTATCTAGGGTTACAAGCTTGATCGGAAGGAAGAATACATAAAACAAGGGCCTTTGGGGGCTTTTTATAGGCATTTGGGGTTATAAGGTTTTCAAAACTTTCGATGTGGGACTAAGAGGTTTTAGAGAGTTGTTAGGGGGGTTTATGGTGCGCCGATGGGTCCATGGTCCACACGCCTGTTGCTGTGGACCAAGCGGCTAATCAGATCACCAAATCAGTTGATTTTTGATCAATTTTGATCTGATTTGACTCGGGTTTGACCTAATTGAGTCTTCTTTCTTCATTCTTCAATTCCTGGGTCAATTTAACTCTGTTTTGCATAAAATTTGCACCGTTGGAATCCTCTTTCCTTGTTCTTTCTATTGATGATCTCTTCTTCTGCAAAATATAATAACAAGTATCAATTTCTTAATAAAGTTAGATAATTTAGATATTAATTGATACTTTTTATGTCAATTTGTGACATAAATCACACCCCCCAACTTAATCATTGCTAGTCCCTTAGCAATGTACCAAAATAAGATCATAATTCAAAAAGATCCTTCCTTTGCAAATTAATTTAAGATCGAAATTCAAGAAGTTTTCTAGTATTACTAAGTAATGAGTTTTGAATTAGAATCGGTAGTCGGTCTACTTAGAAGCTTTCTTAGAGTACACTTAAAGTTTTATAGCACTTGTGTGAGTGATAACTAACTTAGTATTTCAGTATTAACTTGTACAGGCCAATTGTATCATTTTTCATAACTTAGTTCGATTAATTTTCTATACACCCCAGATTAAACAAAGAACTAAGGTAGCTTTCACACAATTTTTTTTTTTTTTTTTTTGCTGAGCATCCTGACCTTCTCACCACCGTTTGACGCGAATCTCAACACTTGACTTAGGTGAAGAGACCCGGTTACTAGGCTTAGGGCAATCCACATTTACTCTGTGTTTTGCATTTTATTTCAGGTAGGTAGCTCTTTCCTTAAATTCAAATTTCTTCAATTAGGGTGTAGAGAAAATTATCTAATTTAAATAATACTCAAATCCTTAATTGACCTTACAATTAACACCTACTTTACCTTGTTAGTGTGCATGTGCAATTGGAAGTGCTAATAGTCTTTAAATGACCTGAGCCACCAAGAGTCTAACCAGCTAATCTTCTCCATGACTCACTACATTAGCAAATACTTTCTAACTTACTCTTATTTTTTTATAGATTAATTTATTTCATATATATATATATATTTATTTATTTATTTATTTATTTACATAATATATTAAATGCAAGAAATAACTCATAGTGGAAGGAAAAGGAAATGATAACACCTGATTTTGTTCAAGCTCTCCCCCCAACTTGACCGACATTGTCCCCAATGGAGTTTATCTAATTTAATTGTCCTAAGCAAACTGAAAATAAAGAAAGCATTAGAAATTAAATAAGCTGGGTTGCCTCCCAGAAGTACTAAGTTTTATGTCTTCAGCCAGACCAAACCTCGAAGCAACTTAATCAGAATAAGTTGGTTCATAAAGAACCATGGCATCTTCAATAGTCTTGACAGGTAATTCCAAGAATGGTTTTAATCGTTGACCATTAACTTTAAAGATAACACCATTACTTGGGTTTTCAATCTCAACAGCTCCGTGTGAAAAGACTTCCTTTACTAAAAATGGTCCTGTCCATCTAGACCTAAGCTTTCCTGGAAACAGATGTAATCTAGAGTTATATAAGAGTACCTTTTGTCCGATATTGAAAGTTTTTCTCATAATTGATTGATCATGAAATGCTTTGGTTCGTTCCTTGTATATCTTTGCATTTTCATAGGCTTCATTTCTAAGTTCTTCTAATTCATTCAACTGAAGCTTTCTATGGTTTCCAGCGTCGTTCAAATTTGTATTTAGTTGTTTGATGGCCCACATGGCTTTGTGTTCTATCTCAATAGGCAAGTGACATGGTTTACCAAACACAATCCTATAAGGAGACATTCCTAGATTGGTCTTGAAAGCGGTTCGGTATGCCCAAAGTGCATCAATTAATTTCAAGGACCAATCCTTTCTATTGGCACTAACAGTTTTTTCCAGAATTTGTTTGATTTGTCGGTTTGACACTTCAACTTGTCCACTAGTTTGAGGATGATATGGTGTGGTCAATTTGTGGGTGACATTATACTTTTTCATCAATGTTGCAAAAGATCGGTTACAAAAATGGGTTCCCCGATCACTAATGATTGCCCTAGGAATACCGAAACGGGAGAGAATATTTTCTTTAAGAAACTTAATGACCATTTTGCTATCGGGTGTTCTACATGCAATTGCTTCTACCCACTTTGAAACATAATCAACTGCTACTAGAATATATTTATTTCCAAAGGAATTTGGAAATGGTCCCATGAAATCGATTCCCCAAACATCAAAAACTTCAACTACCAAGATTGGGTTGAGTGGCATCATGTGTCGCTTGGTGATTCGACCCATTTTCTGACATTGAGCACAACTTTTACAATATTCATGAGCATCCTTAAACAAATTGGGCCAATAAAAACCACATTGGAGAACCTTAGCAGCAGTTTTCTTAGACGCGAAGTGACCCCCACATGCTTGATCATGACAAAAAGATAAAATATTCATGACTTCATTATCTGGGATACACCTTCTAATAATTTGATCAGGACATTGTTTAAAAAGATAAGGATCATCCCAAATGAAATACTTCACTTGGACAAAGAATTTATATTTATCCTGCTTAGTCCAATGAGAAGGTATCTTACCTATGGCTAAATAATTTACAATATCAGCAAACCAAGGTTCAGTAGACACAGACATGAGTTGCTCATCTGGGAAAGATTCATTGATGGATGGTTCACTAGATGGTGCGACTGGAATTCGGGACAAATGATCTGCTACAACGTTCTCAGTGCCTTTCTTGTTCCTAATTTCTAGGTCAAATTCTTGAAGGAGCAAAATCCATCTGATTAAATGTGCCTTGGCATCCTTCTTTGCTAGGAGATGTCTAATGGCTGAGTGATCGATGTAAACAATGGTGTGGGTCCCAACCAAATAAGATCTAAATTTCTCTAAAGCAAAGATAACGGCAAGGAACTCCTTCTCAGTTGTGGTGTAGTTAAGCTGCGCATCATTTAAGGTTTTACTTGCACAATATATCACTCTAGGTAGCTTATTTATTCGTTGACCTAAGATTGCGCCCACAACATGATCGGACGCATCACACATTAATTCAAATGGTTCAGACCAGACAGGAGGATGAATGATTGGAGCTGATACAAGTGCATTTTTTAGAAATTCAAAGGATTCCAAGCACTCATGAGTAAATTCAAATTTGGTATCCTTTGCCAAAAGATTAGTCAGTGGACGTGCTACTTTGCTAAAGTTGGCAATAAACCTTCTATAGAATCCAGCATGACCTAAAAATGAACGTATTTCTTTCACAGATTTAGTGGTGGAAGACTTGCAATTAGATATATTTTGGCCTTGTCCACTTCAATCCCCTTTTTAGAAATGACATGGCCAAGAACTATTCCCTGTTTGACCATAAACTGACATTTTCCCAGTTGAGAACTAGGTGCTTCTCCTTACATCGTTCTAGAACTAATTGCAGGTGATTCAGACACTCGGAGAAGGTTAGACCAAAAACAGAAAAGTCATCCATAAAAATTTCTAGAAATCGTTCTATCATATCTGAAAACATGCTAATCATGCATCTCTGAAAGGTTGCCGGTGCATTACATAGTCCAAAGGGCATTCGTCTATAGGCAAAAGTACCAAATGGACAGGTGAATGTAGTCTTTTCTTGATCTTCAGCGGCTATGGGGATCTGGTTGTAACCGGAGTATCCATCAAGAAAACAGTAAAACTCTTGTCCGGCTAGTCTTTCCAACATTTGATCAATAAATGGCAAAGGAAAGTGATCTTTCCTTGTCGCAGCATTCAACTTTCTATAGTCTATACAGACCCTCCATCCCGTTTGGTCCTAGTTGGGATAAGTTCGTTTGCATCATTTTGGACCACTGTTATCCCAGATTTCTTGGGTACTACTTGAACTGGGCTTACCCAAGAGCTATCAGAAATAGGATAAATTATTCCACTATCTAGGAGTTTCAGAATCTCCTTTTAACTACATCCTTCATAACTGGATTAAGCCTTCTTTGGGCTTCTCTTGTTGGTTTAGCCTCTTCCTCTAAGTATATTCTATGTTGAACTATAGAAGGGCTATTCCTTTGATATCTGCTATGGTCCAACCTATTGCTTCCTGATTTGCTTTTAGAACTGACACTAACTCCTCCTCTTGCTTGGATCTAGGTCTGATGCAATAATTACAGGCAAAGTTTCTTTGGGTCCTAGATATGCATACTTGAGATGTTCTGGGAGGGGTTTCAGTTCTAAAATGGGTGCTCCTCTATCGATGGTTTAGGTGATGGTTTCACCATCTCAATGATTGGTTCAGTAGGAAGTGTCGATTCCTGATTAATCTGATTTTCTTTAAGTATTTCATTGACATCCTCAGACTCATGGATTAACCAGGGGTTAGACTCTAGGTCGACTTCATCATCACTAATGTCAATGGATTCATAAATACCATCTTGGACTACATTGACATCAGCATGAGAAGAGGATTCCTGTTCTAAGTTAAAAACATTAAGCTCAATGTCATATTCCCAAAGGATAACTTCATTAGACATTTCGACAATTATTTCAGCATTGGCCGTAGCTAAGAATGGTCTTCCTAAAATGACAGGTATATGTCCTTTAGGATTCGCAACTGGCTCAGTCTCTAAAACAATAAATCTATAGGGAAAATAAAATTTTCAACCTTTATCAGAACATCCTCGACCATTCCCTTAGGGATCCTGAGAGATCTATCGGCTAACTGTAATGTATCCCAGTAGGTTGAAGTTTTCTAATCCTAGTGTTCATACACCGAATATGAAGGATATTCACACTAGCTCCTAGATCTAGCAAGGCCTTTTTTATATTGGTTTCTCCAATAACACAAGAAATTGTTGGAGCTCCAGGGTCTTATATTTAATTGGCACATGGCTAGATAGGTATGAACTGACACTTGCAGCCAAAAATGCTTTCTTTGGTACATTAGTGGTCCTTTTCCTAGTGCAAAGATCTTTAAAAATTTGGCATAAGTTGGAACCTGATGGATTATATCTAAAAGAGGAATATTAACTTGGACTTGTTTAAATACCTCTAAAATTTGTCTAAATGTTCAGATTTATTGGATTTCAGTCTGTTTGGAAAAGGAGCTCTAGGACTTTTAAGTACTGGACTAGGTGAATTTTCAGTTTCTGGTGCTTGAGGTTGAAAGGTAGTATTTTAGAAGTGACTCGGCAGATGAGTCATCTATATCATCAAGTGCAACTACCTTATTGTCTATTTGTTTTCCTGATCTTAAGGTATGAATGGCATTTAACCATTAACTTGGTTTCCTTGTTGGGGTCGTGGACCATTTTGTTCCTAGGATTTGGCTCATGTTGGCTAGGTAACCTACCATGTTCTCGTTCACTAATGGTCGAAGCCAGCTGACTTACTTGCATTTCCAGACGGGCTATAGCTTGGGTTTATATTTATGAGTTGACCCGTAGTTTGCATAAAGCTGGTATGTGTTTTCATCATGGCTTCTAGGCTTTTCTCTAAGAGGTAATTTTTTGTCATTATCATGGAAGCCTGGCGGGTTGTTCATACTGGGTTGGACCTTAGATTTTGCTGATTGAAATTTGGATTACCTACATTAGGATTCTGGGACCATGAGAAATTCGGGTGATTCCTCCAACCTGGGTTATATGTGGGTGCATAAGGATTGTTCAATGGTCCTTGATAGGTGGCATTCACCTGTGCACACTCATTCGAGTAGGAACATTCTTCTAAGACATGGTCTGGTGCATTGCACCCTTACACATGGGTGCAGATATTTGATTTACATTGGCTGGTCTCTGTAATTCTAAGGCTTCCAATCTACGTGTTAAGGTTGCAATCTTGGCCTCTGATGCTAGGGTTGGTTGAATTTGATGCATTCCTCCTCTTGAAGGTGTAGCTTTATCAGGTTCCCTAGTTGTTTCCCACTGTAAATTTTTCTCGGCTAGGTCTTCTAAGAATTGCCAAGCTTCAGTAGTTTCTTTGTCCATAAATTGGCCTTGGCACATGGACTCTAGCATGGTTCTTGAGTTTGAATCTAACCCCTCATAGATGATCTGGCATAGTCTCCAAGTTTCTATTCCATGGTGTGGGCATTGGGTCAAAAGATTCTTGAAACGATCAAAGTACTTCCAAAATGATTCACCAGCTAGTTGGTAAAATTGATTTATTTCATTCCTAATCCTAGCTGTTTTATGATGGAGAAAATACTTTTTTAAAAATATTCTCACAAAGCCCTCCCAGGTAGTGACAGAATAGTTTGGCAGACTATAAAGCCACTTCTTAGCATTGTCCTTAAGGGCAAAGTTGATTAATCTAAGTTTGACCTCATCCTCTGTTAATTGCAGTTTCATGGTTGCACATACCTCCTCAAATTCTCTAATAAATATATAAGCATCCTCTAATCCTGTGAATTTTGGAAGCATATTTATGATTTGAGGTTTGATTTCAAAATTGTTAGCTGTGGTTGTGGCAACCTGATACAAGATGGTTGGATGGAGCCAACTGGATAAACAAATCCTTAAGGGTCATGGGTTGGATTGGTTCAGCCATTGGAACAACAGGAATTGACTCAATTCTAACCTAGACGACCCGACACTCTTCTCCACCCACACGATGGTTACGGTTACTCGATGTTTCTACAATTTTTTTTTTTTTCAAAACCAACGTGAAACAATAAATTAAACTCAATCTATTATCCTCTAGGGTTAACCTAAATCTAGACAGCTCCTAACTGTTCCAAGATGACCCTTCAAGCCTTCCAAGTGGAGATTGATCAACTAGTTAGCCAGGTAAGTATATAGAGGTGGGAGGTTCACTCATCGTTGCTTTCTAGACACCAAACGAGTTGGCCAGGCAGCAACTGAACCAATTTAACAAACCACCCTCAGGGACTTGCCTAGACACCAACTAATCAAACAACTCAAACTTGTAGAACTCTTAGGGTTCCTTGTCTATTGAGCTCGAATTCCTTAAGGTTGACGTCTAATTGATTTTAAGATTAAAGTCTAGGTAATGCAATATGATGGAGATGGTTTTTGGCTAAGGAAGGGTAATGAAATCCCCACCTTATCTGTTAATGGGTTGATGCCCTTAGATTAATTATGAAAATGCAAATGCAAATAAACAAGATGACAAGAATGTAAAAGATTTTAATTTAGAATTTTTTTTTTTATTGATATTTTACTTCAGATTATGAAATGTCTTTGTTTTTTTTATATTTTTTTTTTTTGTGATTAAGTAAATTCAAATGATTAGGTCTAAAGAAAAAGTAATTAACTAAAATAATAAAAAGAAATTAGAAGCGTACCTGAGTTTTCCAGCAATCACAACTAAATATAGAAACCTAAAGGAAAAAGAAAGAGAGTTATAAAGCACGAAGAACAAATATTTGAAAACAATTTAAAACGCCAAATCCCCGGCAACGGCGCCAAAAACTTGATGTGCAAATCTTAAAATTTGTAAATAAAACCGCAAGCGCACGGTGTGCAGAGTAGCACGACCAGCGAGTACGGATCGATCCCACAGAGAGTTGGTTTAAAAATGATTTTCAAATCTATGCTCAAGCGAGCTTTAACAAAAATCGAAAGTCGAAAGTTGTTTGCTAAAGACAATAAGACTAAGGATCTAGGGTTTTTGAATCCACTAGATCTAGATTAGGGAATTCTACCTAGAATTTTTCTTTTGATCCTAACGACTACTCCTCTTGTCTTTCCCAAGCATAGATTATGAAGGGACTAAGGCCCAACGATAACCCATCAAGATTCTTTACAGGGGAGTAGTAACTAGGATCCCTTAGGATTTTCTCCTCCTATGCACTGAATCAAGCATGAACTATGAAGGGACTCTGACCCAACTGTAGTTCATCAAAAATTCTTGGCAAAAGAGGAAGAAAAAGAAACCCTAAGAAAAAGAAAGAACCCTATGTAAAATCCCTACTCATGATCTAGCTTCATCGCAAACCCTAGAAGGGATGCTTAGCTAGACATGATCTAAATCTACTTGCAAAATTTAAATATAGAAAAATAAACTACCCTAATTTCATAAATTAAACTATCCTAATTGCATAAATTTAAACTGCATAATTTAAACTAACCTAATTGCATAAAATTAAATTGCATAAATTAAACTATCCTAATTGCAAGAAAAATAAATTGCATAATGTAAAGAGATGAAATTGCATAAAAATAAGATTTTATATAAAAAAATTTATTACAAAAACTCAAAGCTCGAGGCTTGAGAAGAGAGCTAAAAACCCCACTATCTAGGGTTACAAGCTTGATCGGAAGGAAGAATACATAAAACAAGGGCCTTTGGGGGCTTTTTATAGGCATTTGGGGGTTATAAGGTTTTCAAAACTTTAGATGTGGGACTAAGAGGTTTTAGAGGGTTGTTAGGGGGTTTATGGTGCGCCGATGGGTCCATGGTTCATGCGCCTGTTGCTGTGGACCAAGCGGCTAACCAGATCACCAAATTAGTTGATTTTTGATCAATTTTGATCTGATTTGACTCGGGTTTGACCCAATTGAGTCTTCTTTCTTCATTCTTCAATTTCTGGGTCAATTTAACTCCGTTTTGCATAAAATTTACGCCGTTAGAATCGTCTTTCCTTGTTCTTTCTATTGATGATCTCTTCTTCTGCAAAATATAATAACAAGTATCAATTTCTTAATAAAGTTAGATAATTTAGATATTAATTGATACTTTTTATGTCAATTTGTGACATAAAATCAGCTCCCCTCTTGTGGGGTTCACTGGTGATGCAATACCCATTGAAGAAATGGTTACCCTATCAGCAATCGTTGGGTGAGCCCCCAGGCGATCTACAGCTCAGGTTGACTTTCTTATAGTTTCACGCTATCAGACATTTCAAACTTAATGCATGCACTCCGAGCCTTAGTGTCCATAGATCATCTAAAGATGAAGTTTTCAACTAAGTTTAGAGTTGACGAGTTTCAAGAGACAAGGTCCTGGCCCGAAAGTGCTATAACATCATAGTCCACGGCATAAAGCCCTTTGAAGTATATTCGGTCGATAGATTGGACACCCATGATGAACTAACTAAAGAGTGTGGAGAACCAATAGAAGATCTCGAATGATCCTACTAAATGATGAGAACAAGGAGCATAAAGTACCCATATCAAGTCAAACTTAGATCAGGTAACCAAAAAATGTCTCTTTTTTTTTCCAAAAAAATGCGGACATGTTTGCCTAGACCCTAGCCAATATGTCGGGCATTGATTCAGTGATGATGATGCATCAGTTAAATGTTAAACCAACTTATCAGCCCATCAAACAGAAAAAAGAAGCTTCGCACCTGAGCGGCAAATGGTGATAGCAGAAAAAATAGACAAGTTGCTTAACACTGACTTCATCTGAGAAGTAACTTATCCTGATTGGATCGCAAATGTGTTCTTTATGAAAAAGATGAATGATAAGTGGCATATCTGCATCGACTTCACTGACTTGAACAAAGCATGTCCGAAAGACAGCCATCCACTACCTCTAATTGACCAATTAGTGGATGCTACTTCAGGACACAAACTTCTTTAGTTTGTGGATGCTTTCTCCGGATATAACCAAATCTAGATGGCATCTGAAGATGAGGAGAAAATAGTTTTTTGTTACTAACAGAAATTTTTTATTAGAAGGTTATGCCCTTTGGCTTAAATAATGTAGGTACAACTTATCAGCATCTCAAGATCTTCAACAACCAGATAGGATGAAATATGAAGGTCTACATGGACGATATGCTTGTCAAAAGTAGAGCCTCGCAAATCCATGTTAAAACCTTGAGGAGACCTTCACCACACTTCGAAAGTATCGGATAAAATTGAACCCGATGAAATGTACTTTTGGAGTCACTTCGGTCAAGTTTCTGGTGTTTATGGTGTCAAGCCAGGGGATTGAAGCCAATCCTGAAAAGATTCAGGCCATACAAGAGATGAACCCACCAAAGTCTATAAAAAGGTGTTAGCACCTCACCTGATGAGTGGTAGCATTGAACCAATTCATCTCCAGATTGATCGAATATTGCCTCCCATTCTTCCAAGTCCTGAAACAATCGAGAAATTTTCGATGGACCGAAGAATGCCAATGTGTATTTAAGGAGCTAAAAAGTTATCTCACCTCTGCTCCACTCTCAACAGGCCAAAGCTAGATGAAGAGCTCTACTTATACCTAGCAGTCTCCCCCATTGCCATAAATGCTATATTAGTTAGGAAACAAGATAAGGTTCAAAGGCTAATCTATTATGTCAGCAAAACCTCTATGATGTAGAGACTAGATACACCAGGCTAAAGAAGCTCATCTTTACCCTCATTATTACAGCTCGAAGGCTTCGGCCATATTTTCAAGCACACCCAATTATGATCTTAACTGATCAACCATTGAAGGCGGCCCAACACATTGGTAGACTGGCTAAATGGGCGATTGAGTTTGTAGAGTTCGGAGTAGAGTTTAAACCTCAATCCTCCATTAAAACCCTGATCTTGGTGGATTTCATTATAGAGTGCACCATCCAGAAGATCAAAGAAGCCTGAACCAGTCCAGGAAACAACCAAACCTACTAAATGAGTCTCCTCCAAAAATCAAATGGATTTTGGGTGGTGCACGTTGATGGGTCCTTTGTTCTGCTGACTCCGATCAATGCCTCTTGGCCTTTCATACAATGGGGGTGGACATCTTGAGACTTTTTCCACAAGCATCGGACTAGAGAAAATTTTTGCTCATAGCCATCGATTACTTCACAAAATGGATGGAAGCCGAATCTCTTGCCAACATCACTGAAGCCAAAGTGAAGGACTTTATCTGAAGTTTATTATCTGCTGCTTCGGTCTCCCATGGGTGCTAATCACAGACAACGGCCATCAATTCATCAGTTTCAAATTTGTCAAATTCTATCAAAGCCTTCACATCTCTAATTATTTCATGTCAATAGGACACCTACAGGCCAATGGAGAAGTTGAAGTTACTAACTTCATACTCTTAGGGACTGAAGGCTAGGTTGGATCGGACCAAGGGATCTTAGGTGGATGAACTACATAACATGCTTTGGGCCTACTGAACCATCTAGAGAATACTCATGGGAGAGACTTCTTTCAACCTCTCCTTCGAATGGAAGTAGTCATCCTAGTAAAAATTGGACTCCCTCTGCAGGTCGAGAACTACAACGACCAAAATAACTTGGAGTTGCTCCAGGCCAACCTAGATCTACTTGAAAAAGTTTGAGAGAAGGCATCGGTGAGCATGGCAGCTTACTAGCATCGGATGGCACGATACTACAACTCCCGCATCTGTGGCAAAAAATTCAAAGTCGGCGATCTAGTCCTACGACACGTCGAGCATTACAACCTACGGAGCAAGAGAAGTTGTCTCCAAAATTGGAAGGCCCTATCTAGTAGATAAAGTCATCAGACTCGGGATTTATCGTTTGAAGAAACTAGATAGAACGCCCTTACCTTGACCATAGAATTTAGAGAACCTATGAATGTAATATTAATGATGTATTAATTATTTTTTAATAAAATAATCCTTTTTTAGGATACAGCCACCCTCTTTCGATTCTCAATGAAGACCCAATTCTAGAATGAATCCCCAAGGATAGCTGGGAAAAGGTGTTCGATGCTGTTCTGAACACCACAAGGATGCTTTGGGTAGCCACCCCAACACTGTCAAATAAGATCGACTAACCGAACCCCAGAAGGCAAAGTCATCCATGGATGCGAATTGATGAGCTGCCGAAGACTTCAGAGACTTCAAAGAAAACAACTGTTATAAAGAAAAACTCATCTATGGAAAAGGTACAGACAAAAATTCCTTCCATTCATTCATTTTAACATTTACAAAAGTGGCACAATAAAGGTGCTGTGCAACAAAACAAGTGGAGGAAGAGCAGAAACAAGGCAAACAAGGAGGGCCTAATCCTCATCCTCCAAAGAAAACACCCCGACTTCCTCATGACTATTCTCTGGGTGGAAGTGGTGTAGGTGTAGCTACAGCATCAGATACTTTACGTGGGTTTTGTAGTTCTCAAATCTCTAGATGAATCCGCCCGTTGAAGCATCGAGGAGCTCCCTATTGAAGGCTTCAAAGGCCTTGTACCCTACTATGCAGCGAAGTCGCACCTTCGCAAAGGCATCAATGATAGTACCTTGGTGGACCGCGCTCCCCAAGAATGGAGGACCCCTCACCTGAGGCCCTCAAGGGAGGCGGTGCTTAGCCATGCTCAGAGGCTCTGGTAAGGCAGCCTTCACCCTCTTAGGCAGAGACTTCCATAGGTATTCAACCTTCTTCTTTGCTACCTCCTTCACAACTCATGGCGATGGCTCCATCACTATAGAATATTCAAGGAAGACTAGCAGGAGCTCTGACAGATGCCTCTACTATAAGGGAGGCCACCTATTTATACAGGTTTCAAGTGGCACATGCCGACTAATCAATAATCGGATCACACCATGTGTCCATTCTAAAACACCAATTGCCTCACCCATTAACTGCATGCTCCTGTTACCAAGAAGCAGCCAGTGAATCACTTTGAGTTTCTCTTTGAGGACCATGTGGCAATTCGGGATTGACTTGAGATAATTTATTCCCTCAGAAAGTCCCGATTGCTATTACAATGGATGGAGTTTCGAAGCATACCACAGGCTAGCATTTGGATTCCTAGTGAGCGAGCTCCTAAGCCAACCTTGATCGAGATAGAGTCAACCATCGAACTCTCCAAACTGATCCTAGCAAACTTTGGGTTCACACACCAGAAGTCTTCGGATCAGATGGACCCCAACCAAGATGACAGCAATCCACCATAGAGAATCTTTAGATGTATTATTAGCAATATACTAATTATCTTTCAATAAAATGATCTTTTTTTAGGACATATCCGTTCTTTTTCAATCTTTAACGAAGACCTCGATGGCTATGAAGCAGAGGCCAACCAATTAAGGACCCCTGACTCCTCGCTTTTTAGTGAGTAGGATATCAGAAGACCTTAATCATATGAGAAGCTAAGGCTAACCCAGTGAGGACCTTTGGAAAGGGGCAAACCTAAAAGAACCTCCAGCACTCACGCGATCTCATATAGATCGAAGACTTTGATGACTAAGAAGCGAGGGCTAACCCATTGAGGACCCCTCTCCTTAGACTTCAATGAGTAGAGCATTAGAAGGCCTGAGTCGTAGAGAAATGAAGGCTAACCCAAGAGGACCTTCGGAGGGCAAATCCACGAAGATACTCAGCCCACCAACTCAAGTTGCACAAGAAATAAAGGCAAACCGAAGTTTCTCAAAGGTGTTTCATCTCTAGATGAATATAGCCACGAGAAGGGTGCTTTATTTATAAACTGAATATAGCCAAAAGTTTCTCAAAGATATTTATCTTCAGACGAATATAGCCACGAGAAGGATGCTTCATTTACGAAACATAAATATAATCGGGAGTTCCTCAAAGATGCTTCATCTCCGAATGAATATAGCCACAAGAAGAGTTTTTTTGTTTATGAACACGAATATAGTCAGAAGTTTTTAGAAGGTGCTTCACCTCTAGATGAATATAGCCACAAGAAGGGTACTTCATTTACGAATATGAATATAGTCAGAAATTTTTTGAAGGTACTTCATCTTCGGGCAAATATAGCCATGAGAAGAGTGCTTCTCTACCTCAACGAATGTAATCATGAAGGATCTTTGGAAGGCTAACTTATCAGACCATCTTTCAGATTCGATCTGATGCCTGCCGCCCGTCCATAAGCGAACCAAGAAAGTTCACCGTTAGGTCTAATGTCTCCTTAGTCGGCACATATAGATCGCTCGATGCAAGATGAGCTAGAGGCTTACTAGACATTAGACAAGGTACATCAACAGTAGCCATATAGGACAAAGATAAAAAAAGAAATGAGAAAGAAGAACATTTACTCCTTGAAAGTCAAATCATCATTACAAAGATGATAGTAAAGGGGAATACAAATAAGAGAAAGGACAGTGAAATCGCTAGTCAATTGCATCAATGGGTCTCAGCCACACAATAGGCCACTGAGGATCCCCATGCGGAATCCAAGCTGCACCAGTAGGCCACTGAGGATTCCCATGCAGTAATCCAAGCCACACCAATAGACCACTAATTCTCCCCATGCGGGAATCCTCCCGTCAGCAAAGGTCGCAACCCCCTCAGGCTCCACTTCAATGGCCAGGTGGCCATCCCTCTCAGGAGCATGTATCTCTCAGGTACACAGACAGGAAAGATCCGAAGGGATATGTCTACTGACCAGATGCCCCACAAAGATTATGGAAGAAGCCATCCCACCAAAGAGGAAGGAGGGACTCACTAAAAAGTCAAGACCTCCCCTTCGAGTGCTGCAGGAAAACATTCCCAATGACCGTGGATCCAAATCCTCCCCTGGTGCGGTGGAGAATTTCCAACACCTCCCATGCCAAGCCGAAGTTTGCATGATTGGCGAGTTCAGCTTGAAGAACCAGCTCCCCCAGCCACGGAGATATCTGCTGTTCACTGGAGAGAAGGATCATGCTGCCACGCCGTGAAGGATCGCGAGCGGATCTCTACTTTGAGATGATGAAGGATCCCTTCTATAAAGAAGATGGGGGTTAGTCACCACCCAACAACTCCTGCTTATTAAGAATGGGTATCGGTCAGGGAAGAGTCATAGAGATTGCCTCGATCGTCATCAAAAATCTGAATCCTATGCCCTTATAGGACTTTCATTTCCAGGCATGCGACGACAAAGCATGATGTCCTCGAGATTCCGTGAAAGCAACTTTTCAAAAAAGATTCTCTGGAGCTCTTAAATACCCTCATCTCTTATGAGAACCCTCTCTCATGTCGCAATCAGCCACACCTAAAACTTCAGCCCTAAACCATCTCCCAATACGAAGTCAAGGAACATAAAGTTCGGGTAATCAAATAAAACAAGAAATAGAGAAAAACAACATAGGTGAAACACGAGACTTTAAGTTAAATACTTTACTGATAAACTTGTTCGATTACAAAAGTCAAATTGCAAAAAATAAGCAACTACAAAAAAAAGACAAAGAAAATACGTCATTTTTCATATACCAAATCCCCCTTCGCCAGCGGTTGGCCAATATTTGGCATGCCTTCACTGGCCAGTAGAAGCCAACAGAAAGCTTATTATGGGCAATGTCCAAAACGAAGTGCACCATCCTTCAAATCCTGCAAACCGTCCTACTTTACTTGATTATGATTTGCCCCTGGCATGACCCTTTCTTTCTTCAAAAAAGTGCAGACACATCATTTTAGCTGTGATGGTAGCGTATCTCCAGTAGCCATAGATTAGCATACTCCCTTCATTCGAACTCTTTTCGATCGAACTCTCTTCGATTCGAACTCGAAAGTATGGAGCATGTGTTCGGGGATAATATGCCATCTATGTGGAAGACACATGGCAGTGGGGATCCCACTTCGAACCCATCCAATCTCCACTCTTTAAGGACACCACCTTAGTGTGGATCGGAGGTAAATGAGTACAATCCCAGTGATAGATATGTTATCTAGATTGTGGTAACTTCGGACCTATCCGATCCCCACTCTCCAAGGACACCACCTATCGATTGGAGGTAAATGAGTACAATCCCAGTGGTAGACATATTATCCTAGAACTATGAGAAAAGCTATGCTGAAGGAAGTCATTCAGTATATAATGAAGTAGTGGACCTCACTTCAGATCCCATCAATCCTCATTCTCTTATTGACCCTTTCAGATGAAGCTCCTGCAATGGTTGGTGGAAAATTTGGCCGATCTTGACTTCGACAGCCAACCTTTGCCTTGGCCACCAATCCCAGTTTCAGCCACTAAGCTTAGCTTGGCTGTCAATTGTAGCCCCACTTGCAAGTCCTTAGCCGATGGCTTCAGGGTGACATCTAGACATCGGATATCAATCCAAGAAGGATCTTGAGCCCAACAGCATCTTTGATCAAAAGATCCCCATCGATCCCTATTTCTAGCCACAGGCTATATTCCCTTCAACACTCGCTGGTTATCCCTTTGGAAGTGTCAACCTCCATGCCATCATATCAAGTCACATCGCTCCATGCGGGACCTTGCCACTCCAACGGCTGGCTGCACACAGGTGAGATCATGTCAAATCAAGCTATCCCTGAGAGTGGCTAACTACGCATCAGATAAGGTGACGTCCGCCATCAAAGTCCAAACCAGAAGAAATTATTACTTGGACTAGCCTGGTAGACTAATCAAATCCCATGGTAGATAACATGCCATAGTAACTCTTGTAATTCACAAACTTGGACATCATGAGTGGTATGGATAGAGAGGCCGAAATGGTCTCTCATCACTTTCCCCTTATGGCTCTCACCTCTTATATAGAAAGAAAAAAGAGATCCTCCAGGTATGTACATACGCGTGCCCTCTACCCTTCTTGCTCTTCTTTCATCTGTTGCATTTTCCTGACTTGGCCGTCGGAGGATCCCCATCGGAGCCAACTCTGACTTGAATTTTTTGTAGGTCTCGCTGCACCAATCATTTCTGACCATCTACAGTTACTCTGAGTGGAGTCAGGAATCTCTTGCAACAATACGTATAGATCTAAGATGTGCCAGGAGAAAGATGAAAATTATAGGATCTACCATGTTAGCAGCTCAAAATCGATAGCTAATGCAGCCATTTATGTCCTTGTCTTTTATTTGGTATCTCCATTACTGTTTCAATAGGTTGGTACATATAGGACATTTATTTGATTGAAGCCTTAATGCTTTTGTACATTCACTCCACATACATTGTAATATGAAACCAAGTTACCAACTTGAGGTTCTGCCATGTACATGGGAAAGAAGACAGGTGCGATTATATTCTTCAAGCCTCATTAAGCAACCTTTTAACTACTTAAAAGGATGAAAAAAAGTAACAACATCTTGGAGTTTATTGAATTCTCACCATGTGCCAACAAGGAAGCACAGCAGTATCCGTTGATTCAGACATACAAAAAACACATTCCTTTTCAGAATCACCACCATCAAATCCTGCTTCTACTAAAATCCCAACATCAAAAATTTCTTGCAATTCATAGCATTCACCATCTACCTATGATATTTGTTTTACAACATATACTTGGAAAGGCCCATTATTATTCTTTATAACTGCTTCAGTAATCTAAGCACGGGCAGCAGCAGCAGACTGATATATAAGTTCATTCTTTTGGAAGATGCAATGGGCAATCTTCAGCATAGACAACTAGTAAGATGAAACATTCATCTAATAGCTTTGGAAGTTCATCTAACTCAAAGAAACCCACATCAATACCAGTTCCTGAAGGCTGTGAAATTTTTGATACTCTCCTTTTTGAAGAGGTATTCTTATATCCATGCATGAGTCAGGATAAAACAGGGAGAAACAACAATTTAACCAATCCTTTGCAGAGCAAATATAGTAAAACTGTCATACAAAAGATGAGTTGCTAAGTAAGTTGCAAACTGATCATTTTAGAGTTCCTCAGATAATTTTATTTGCTTCATTCAAATAATAATAATAATAATTTTACTTGCAAGTTTTAATAGAGTAACAGAGAAATAGTTTAAGTACAGAAAATAAAATACTCACTCATGTCTTACTTTTGCATTTCATTTCATACATAAAACATTAAAATCCTCTTAGAAAGAAAGCTTATTCACTCCGATAACAACATAATCATGACCATCATCTGCTCTAAGATGGGAATGTATCACGATTACTCATATATTTTTTTTCTGTAGGGGGAGTAGTTCAAGATCCAAGGTTTACAATTTTGATACCGAGTACTATGCTCAAGGTACCAATATGGTATATATACTAAACCATACCTTATCGACATCTGATACAACAAATATGTACCAGTTCAGTATCAATTCATATCATTTTTGTCTTGTTTTCATTTGCTTATTTTTGAATATTATTTTAAGGTTTATGGATGTTGAAATTATGATGTTGACACTTATCTTAGACTAAACTATCACATGGGAAAACTTTTCATTCTTTTTTCACCTTCAGGACTACAATTATGGAGGATAGTTTTTATTGTCATGCATCAAACTTCCATGCACATATGAATGAACCTAGGCTACTTTGTTTCTTAGTGTTAAGATTATTTAACTTTTTTTAAATTGTAAGCACCAATATTTAAATCATCTTCCTTTTGACTGTCGGTGCTTTGTTAGCTTATAGTCCATCATTAGAATTGGAGCTAGGCTAGAATCAGATCGATCAGATATGGATTCAAATCCGATCAAATCAAAATTCTATAATAAGAATCCTACATCAATGATCTAAACTGTTGAATGTGATCTAATATCTCAAAACTGTTTCACACAAAAATCATATGATTTAAAGGTCCCTAGCTATGCATCAAATAGTAAAAAATTAGACAACCTAAATAAAATTGAATTAGATATATTTTTTGATCACTTGATGCATAGACTAGAGATGTTCAAATCATATGAGGTTTGGTATGTAGCTGTTTTGAGGTAGTAGATCATATCTAATGGCTTGGACCATCGATATAGGACCCCATTATTTAAATTTGATCTAACCGAATCTGAGCCCAAATTCGATCGACCTTATCCAAATATACTCCATTTATTTCATATCTCGTATAAATGTTTCGAAGTTCTTGCCATACCCTTCTTATAGCATTATCTGATATTGTAAATGACAGGATTCAATTGGAAAAGAGAATGTCAGATACTTCTTAAGACAAACTTGACACTAGTTACTATAAGAACTATCTGGATGCACCTATGCATTTTATTATAGAAATGATAGATATTGACATGCTACCAATAGCATTGAGATGAATTTTTTCTTGAATATTTGTCATTCTTATTTGACTTTTCTATAGCATGAAGTCATAAATGGACATGACATCCATAGGTTTCGTTAATCTTGCTTCTAGGCATATAGTTGCACCTTCTTATATCTCTCTCTGATGCCTGATTTACAATCAATATCACTATAAGCCTTGCTTTAACCAACTAAACTAGTGGATGCGTAGGAAATTTGTGTTCCTCATTAGCAAATAGTACTCTACATGGGATTCAAATGTTTCCACTTGATTTTTCTATAATTTTCTAGTTGAGAAATCATGGATCATGACCTATGCACTCAAACCAACAAAAACCTTAAAAATTATAATTTTAATTTGAATTAATGTAGAACTCTACCAAGAGTGTTACAAATTTTGGTTTCTCTAGACATAAAAACACAAAAAGGGGAAGAATGGAGAGAGAAACGAGGGGTTAACACCTTTAGCTTCTTGGATTCAAGCTCAAATCAACAAAAAAGCAACCCATCATAAGGTCAATAAGGGGCCAAACGGCACAAATTGCTCTAAATCAAGTAGAACCAGATAGTACCGCCCAGTTAGGTTGGGCCTCTTATGGACCTGGAGGGCCATTTGGACCTTTACCTCACTAGTTTGGGTTGGTCACCTAGAACTTGGTGGTTTAGGTCAGTTTGACATTCCTTGACCCCTTCTCTAATCCTAGTTCTATGAATGATTAATTGTTAAAGGTTCAATCCCACTTCGATAAGTATCACTTTCCAACTATCTAGACTCTTGCACCAATATTAGAATGCACCTATCACCCTAAACCTTGCCTCCAAGCTTCATTGACTCCAATAAGAGCAACTTAGTAGGTCAATAATGTAACAATGTTGTGTCTAAGCTTCCAATGTTATATTCATTTATCAAAGATTTTATGCAAACACTAAGTAAAACCACTATCCATACAAGATGGTTGGACTAGGCCTATTTTACAACTACCTAGGGTCCCTATGGGATTCGGGCCAGCTCACTCAAAAGATCTCCTGGATTGTTATAAAAATAAAACCTAGTGCAGTCTATAATTTTATATTTTTAGTAGTTGAGCCACAAATCTTATAGAATTTTGGGTCCAACCATTTAAACAGGCCTAAAGGATAATTGAATCAATGGAGGAAATCCAAGTGTAGAAAGTAATTGCTTTCCTCAAAGACAATGACACATTTAAATGCTAACTGCATTGCAAACAAAAGACATCTAACTGCAAGCATCCCTAAAGAAGTTGCATGCACAGAAAAGGAAAACAGATTATCCCATGCCACTGTTTTCGATAATAGCTTGTCCAACTGATTCAGGAAAAGACTGGAAGATCAACATTAGAGACAAAATTCATTTAGGAAGAATAGGTAATAGGATGTCCTTCGGTAGTTGGAATCTAAAACAGAATTAGCTTCTTGACTGACTTCTTGTCCTTTCGGAAGGGGAGCTTCAGCACCTTCAGGCTGTCACTGTGTTCTTGCTCCCCTTTTCCGTCCTCAAGCTGGAGCTATTCAGGCTCCTCGCTTCCACCTTTTGAGTCCAAGAGCTCTGCACGCTTGCCAACCTTTTTTTAAGCGCTTGGATAAGGATGGCAGGATCGACATTATTGAGACAGTCACCTTCGCTCCTCTTTATCTACATCGACCTCCCACCCTTGAAAACCAACAGCAAAAAAGAAACATAAAGAATTAGAGGGTGGTGGGGGGAAGAAATTTTTAAGCAAGATGTTGGCAATGAAGCCTTACATGCTAGCATATAGAACAAATAAACAGTAATTTTAGACTCAAGCTCTAAATCATAGAATAAACCCTATATGGAAGGAAGGGTAATGAACCATTAAAAAAACATAGAACGAGTGGAAATACTTCAATCTTTGAAGCACCTTGGTCACCTTCTCTTGCATCCATCACAGTAGTATATGCCCACTCGAGAACATATGTCTGCAAGTGAGGAAAGAAACAAGAAAACTAAGCACTTCATACCAAGCACAAAATTCGAAAAACATTGGAGAGGAAATGAAAAACTAACCCGAGAGATAGAGAGAGAGAGAGGAAGAAAAGAAGTACCGGTTTGCTATCTTCTTGACTATTTCTGTTCACCAAACAGAACAACCAAACCCAGGAATGTGTTAGAATAAGAACAGCTCTTCAGAGATCTGAGACACACAGCAAGTGAATCAAAGGCAGCCCACGGCTTTACACAAACAGAAACCCACAAACCAAATTCCTTCCCCATGGCAGCTTCCTAGCCCCCCAATAAAAAAAAACAAACACAAAGGAAATGGCTATTCCATATAGGGGATGAGGGGGGGGGGGGGGGAGAGAGAGAGAGAGAGAGAGAGTGAGTGTTGAGAGGTTCTTGAGAAAGAGAGTGATGTTAGAAGAGAGAGAGAGAGAGAGAGAGAGAGAATTTTCTATCACAATGTTCTACTGTGACTTGGGTGTTACAGGTCTAAAACTAGATATAGATTCTCCACATATGGAGGTAAGGTTGCGCACATATGACCCTTTCCCAGAGCCTCATGTACTAATATGCATTTTTATCCATGCATTAGAGAAGTGAGAGGAGGTGCTTTTGAAAGATAGACAACTAATGGACTTTGCAAA
>NC_025994.2:21447682-21495405 GCF_000442705.2 Elaeis guineensis
AGATCAGCCTAAATGGAGTTCAGATGGAGAAGTTACGTGCAGAAGAAGTTCGAAGAAGGTGGCACAGCCCATGAGGTGATGGAGGCCGGTGAAGGCCGCCGGCAGCGTGACTGCACGTGGACCCACAGGCATGCGTGATGTGCGGCCCAGGCCCGGGCGCGCATGCACGGGTGAGGCCAGGCCCAGGCCCAGGCGAGCACGCGTTGCATGGCCCGCATAATTTCCTCACACGGTCCACGTGCAGTGTCAAGGGTTTTCATGGATCGAAGACTCATGTTGTGCAATCGGATGGTTAGGCGGGAGCCGATCTTGATCTGACATGTCTAGGAAGCTGTTTGGGTGCTGTGAGGAGTCCAACATCAGCTTTGACTCCTATTTCGGCACGAATTCAGGCTCTAATGGCCCCTATTGACAAAGCAGAGACTGTGGTCGCTTTGATTGTTCGGTAAAGGATCACAGTAGCAAACTGAGAGGCACCGACAGAGAGGCAGGAGAGGATGCTTCAGGTAGACTGTCAGACAACGGACAGTAGTCACTTTAGGGGTTTAGGGGTGTTTTCCTAAAGAGTGAGTTTTTGTGAAGGAGAGTTTTTGTGAGGGAGAAATTGGGTGTACGAGGATTGAGGGTGTGATCTCCTCTTTGTAATTTTTTTTCTCATAATGAAACTTGCATGCTCTGTGGAGGTAAGCCTTTTTTGGCTGATCCATGTATTTGACTGTTTCTATTTTTTTTTTGCTGCAATGCGTGGTATCAAAAAGGTCCTATGGAGGTGGTGTCCTGCCAGACATCTCCAACAAATGATATCAGAGGGAGGCGGTATCAGGACATAGATTATGGCGGTGGTGAGTAAGATTGAAGATAGAGAAGATAGGATCAATCAAGATGAAAAGTAACAGATTTGATGGAAAGAACAATTTTTTCTTGTGGCAGGAAATGTAAAGGACGTGCTCATCAAGCAAGGATTGATCGATGCTCTCTTGTGCGAGGAGAAGCTGACTACCATGGAGGTGCGGGATTAGAGACGGCTCTAGATGCAGATAGTGAGTACGATCAATTATACCTACGGATGAGGTGGTGATCCATGTACTTGGGGAGACTTCTCTAATGATCTGTGGTCGAAGCTCTAGGAGTTATACATGACGAAGTCTTTAACCGATACTCTCTTCCTCTGAAGCAGTTCTACCAGCTACAGATGACTGAGAGACAGAGGTGCAGGAGCATCTCAGCCACTTCTAGAAGATCTTCACCGACCTCCTCAGCATTGGTGAGAAAGTTGAGGAGAAGACCAGGGCGCTGGTCTTGCTAGTGTCGTTTCTTCCTTTGTATGAGTCCCTGATGACTGCTCTTCTAGTAAGAAAGAGCACCATCAAGATGGATGAGGTCATCACTGTGATTCTTCAGAATGAGGTTCTTAGGAGGAAGAATCCAGCTTCGAGCTGAGATGGCAGCTCAGTTTTGGTAGTTTCTGGAGGATTAGGAGGTGGTAGATGGAGCGATAGAAGATCGCGACAAGGGCGGTCCAAGTCCAGGATAAGGGACTTAAGTAAATCAGATGTTATCGATATGACAAGTTGGAGCATCTAGTCAGAGATTGCTCTAAACTCAGGGATCAGATGAGGGCTACGATAGCGATGGTCAGTAGCAAGTCAGAGGGTGATGCCCTGAAGATATATGATATGGTATCTACTTCTTCCTAGTAGTAAATTTTAAATTCTGCATGCATCTATCATGAATATTACAGAGAGTAGTTTGACTCCCTAGAGAGCAGTGAGAGCACTGTTTATCTACTGAATGGATCGAGTTGTATGATTAAAGGCATCGAGATAGTCAGTTGGAGGACACATGATGGTGTAGTGAGGAGATTGGGAGAGGTCCGAGAGATATCTGATTTCAGACAAAATTTTATCTCACTGAGCAGACTGGATTTAAAAGGCTACAAGATGGTAGCTGATGGAAGAATCATGAAGGTGTTGCATGGCGATAGGGTTATTTTGGAGGAGAAGAAGATGATGAAAGGATATTACTACCTGACGGAGAGTTCAATGTGAGGTGAAACTTCAAGAGCCAGGAGGAGCCCAAAGCGAGGTGGAGCTCCAGGTGGAGGTAGATCGAACACGAGATGCGAGACTCAGGAGGATGAGAGGTGATATCACAAGGTGAGATTCATATTGCCGCAGAATGATATCCCGAGCAGATCTCAGATCAGGAGGAGCATAGCATACGATGGAGATGAGATCGAGCAGCCTAGCTTGACTCCCATGTCTGTCCATCCATGATTAGCAGGCAATTGCTCTATGGTATAGGGGCGAGGAGATCCAAAAGCTCTTAAAGTTAGAAAGAGATCGAATGTCTAATCAAGAAGGAGATTGTTAGAATTTGATGTCTCAAGATTCAGTCTACACTGAGCTCACAGCGAGATCCGTGACAACGAATGGAGTCCAACGAGCCTAAGATCAGTCCAAACAGAGTCCAGATGGAGAAATTATGCATTGAAGAAGTCCGAAGAAAGTGGCACAGCCCACGAGGTGACGGAGGCCAACGGCGAGCAGGTGGAGGCCACAGCGGCGCAACTGCACATGGCGGCGAGCGGCTCAGTCGTGAGCGTAAGGCCCAATGTGCAGACGCATGGGGCCGTGCGGGCGTGCGCATATGTGGCCTAGGCCCAGGCGGGTGCATGCTGTACGACCTGCACAATATTCCTCACACAGTCCATGCGCAATGTGTGGACCGACGGTCCATGGGGACCCATGTGGATCGAGCGAACATTTTCCCCTGGTTTCACATAGTCCACCGTAGATTGAAGGTCGTTTTGGGCTGATTTCTCACGTTTTACAAGGGATTTTTGTGGATCGAAGATTCATGTTGTGCGATCGTATGTTAGGACGGGAGTCGGTCTTGATCTGACAGCTCTAGGAGCTATTTGGGTGCTGTGAGGAGTCCAACATCAGCTTTGACTCCTATTTCGGCACCGACTCAGGGCTTTAAAGGCCCCTGTTGATAGAACAGAGATTGTGGTTGCTTTGATTGTTCGGTAGAGGATCGCAGCAGCAGACCGAGAGGCACCGACAGAGAACAGGAGTAGGGTGCTTCAGGTAGGCTGTCAGGCAGCGGACAGCAGTCACTTCAGGGGTTCAAGAGGATCTTCCTAAAGAGAGAGTTTTTATGAGAGAGAGCTTCTTGTGAGGGAAAGAATGGATGTACAAGTATTGAAGGTGTGATCTCCTCTTATAAATTTTTTCTTTTCTCATAGTGAAGCTTGCATGTCCCGTCGAGGCAAGCTTTTTTTAGCTAATCCATGTATTTGATTGTTTTTGTTTTATTTTTTTTTCTTTTTGGCACAATGTATGGTATCAAAAGGGTTCTGTGGAGGTGGTATCCTGGCCAAACATCCCCAACACCCCCTGGCTCAAACCGGCCCACCCCCTCTTCCTCTCCACCCCAGCGCCCCCCCTCTGGCTCAAACTGCCTCCCCCTCCTTTCTCCCCACTTACCGAGCTCATGAAGGGCGTCGACGTGGTCGAGCGTCGCCATGCGAGCGCATCGGGCCACGCCGACCACCCAGCACCCATCCCATCCAACGCCACCCATGGTTCCACCGCTCCTTCACACCATCCCCCATGGTCCCCCTCCCTCGGTCGCCAGCCCCACCACCCGCCCTCCACCCCTCGGCTCCATGCTTCCCTCACTCGACGGCCCCCGCTCGTGCCCCCCAACTATCGTGACACCCGATGGCTCTGGGCACCACCCGTGCCACCCCCGGCCCTTTGTCCACAACGAGGATCGTGAGCTGCGAGAAATGGGTCAGTACATGGCTCGTTCCATGGACCGCACTTTATTTTTTATTTTAAATAATAATATAAAAATAAAATATATAAAAAATAAAAATAATATAATAAAAATTAATAAAAAATTTAAATTATTTTTTAAAAAAATTTATGATCAATTTTGCAATAATTTTTAAAAAATAAAATATTATAAAATTAAATTATTTTTAATTTTATTTGCTAAATTGGTCACAAAATTTTACGATCAATTTTGTAATTGATTTTTAAAAATAAAATATTATAAAATTTAAATTATTTTTTATTTTCGATCGCTAAATCGATCATAAAATTTTACAAGTAATTTTGCAATCAATTTTTAAAAATAAAATATTATAAAATTTAAATTTTTTGAAAATTTCAGTCACTAAATTGGTCACAAAATTTTACGATCGAAAAAAATCGATTGCAAAATATTTGCAGCTAGGATTTTTGCAACCAATAAAAATCGATCACAAAATAAATTAGTGACTAATTTTTATTATTTTACAATCGATTTTTTGGTCACTAAATTTCTATTTTCTTATGGTGAATGTATAGCTCCAGTTTCTAGAACTATTAAAGTAAAGATTACATTTTTAAGGCTTATTGCTATTATATAATTATATTTATCAATTACATATCATTATTTAAAATTTATAAATATACTACTAAACAAAAATATCTATAAGTTTCAGAGAATTCAGATTATGCAATACTCCAAAGTGCAGAGTAAATTTACTATTACTAAAAGAAAGCATTAAAATTCTTAAGATTAAGAGACTAAAAGTTTGATATTCAGTTCTCTAACTAAAAATTAAAAGTACTGCACTATGAAAATTGTTTGTGATGAAGAAGTAGTGATTTTGTAGACTTCAATAAAGGAAAGAAAAAAATTTAAGGGACAGTAGTAATGAAGTGGGCTACTAAGGATAAAAGGGCCAATCAAAAGCTAGACTCTATTTTAAGATTTATGTATTAGTATCCATATATACACATATATTACGATTCACGGTTTGGTCTTGTCTAATATTTTTACAAAATCAGATTAGACCATTAAACTATTTTATATAAAATTCATAAATCAAGCCAGACCATTTTAATTTTCAAATCAAACTATATTGATAAAAATGGTTTGATCTGGTTTGGTTTAGCGATTTGAATCATTTAGTGAATACCCCTACTCACATTTATGGGTCAATTCAGTTTGAATCAGTTTTTTCTAAATCAAAATTAAAATCAAATCAATTTCATAGATCGGTTCAGTTTAAATCGGATTTTGCTAAACTAAAATTGAAATCAAATCAAATATGAAAAAAATCGATCCAAACCAAATTGAAATTAATTCAGATCATCTGCATTACTCTTCACTTTATATATAAAATCATATTTGGACCATACTATACATAGTGACTGTAACAATTATTGTCTTATGATGCAAAAAATAAGTTCTCTATTACATTTTGGAGTGCGGGCTCTCTACTGTGCATGCGATGCACCACACCATATGATGCATCACGTGTATTGTCCATCATATGATGGATGGCCATGTGTAGCATACATCCCAGTCTTCTGTGTATGGGGCCATCTATTATCCGATGAATGGTACTGTGCTGTATACTGCACTATGCAGTGCACACAGAGGATCCATGCTCTACATTTCGGACACATTTTTTTTTGTTTCCTTTTTTGCTCACAGATCATTTGCTTATTCACCAAGTTTCTTGCTTGCTCAGCATTTTGGGGTAATTAGATAATGCAAATGACTGGGGCCGTTTATCCTGACATAAAATCTACAATGATGCATGCAAGCGGTTGCCTTTATAAATACTCGATGGGGGATGTCTCGAAGGCCAGACAGCACACAGAGCAAACTTCTCTCACTTCCATTCCCTCCTATCAAGTTATAGGCATCCTAAGGTTCTCCATCATGCAGTTGTTCGGGTTTATGGTGTTATGTAGTCCACTTGCTATCCCAGTTTCAGCTATGACTCAACATTATGACTTCGTCATAAATTTAACTCCATTAATTTTGCCATTTGAGGTTTTCTATACGAAAACAAATTTTTTGAAAAAAGATTCACATATATACAATCTAAACACATGCTCATATGGCTAGCTTATGTTTAGTTTTTTTTCTTTTTCTTTTTTTGTTCCCTGAATTTTTCCTTGATTGGAGCTCATAGATGTCTACGTACGTTATGGTCACTATGATGGGCTGACTTAATTGCTGCATGATATATTGATAGTTTCAAATCATGCGTATATCTTTCCAATGGTCCATAATGATTGCTTAAATAATATTGCTGCAGATAGAAGAAGCTTCATACACGTATATATATGAATTTTTTCTCAAAAAATCTGTTTTCATATGAAAAACCTCAAATGGCAAAATTGATAGAGTTAAACTTACGACGAAGTCATAATGGCGAGTTATAGCCAAAACTGGGATAGCAAGTGGACTACATAACACCATAAACCTGAACAACTGCATGATGGAGAACCTTAGAATGCCTATAACTTGATAAGAGGGAATGGAAGAGAGAAGTTTGCTCTATGTGCTGTCTGGCCTTTGAGACATCCCCCATCGGGTATTTATAGAGGTAATCGCTTGTATGCATTGCTGCAGATTTTGCATTAGGATAAACGGCCCAGTCATTCGCATTATCTAATTACCCCATGCTTGGATATGTGTCACATGCTATCAAAGGCATTAATGATTTTTTTGGGAAAGCAAATTATTTTTGTATCAATGGAAATTTCCCAAAATAGAAACGTGCGTTGAGTTCGCTCGAGCTATCTCTTGTAGATATACTTTATGAGTGAGCGATAGGGTTATATTGGGCAGGTGATAGACTTGATGAGCAAATGATTTGCTGAGTCATGAGTAGGCTATGAAGACGGTGAGCAAGCGAGAAACTTGGTGAATAAGCAAATGACCTGTAAGCAAAAAAAAGAAAAAAAAGATGTGTCCGAAATGTAGAGCACGAATCCTCTATGTGCACTGCATGATGCAGTATACAGCATGCAGTACCATCCATTGGATAATAGATGGCCGCACACATAGAAGACTGCGATGTATGCTGCACATGGCCATGCATCGTATGATGGATAACGCACATAATGCACCGTATGGTGTGGTGCATCGCATGCACAGTAGAGAGCCCGCATTCCAAAATGTAATAAAAAACTTATTTTTCACATGATAAGACAATAATTATTACAGTCATTATGTATAGTACGATCCAAATATGATTTTATATATAAAGTGTGGAGTAATGCAAATGATCTGAATCTGGGGTATGCATGAAAAATCATTCAAAATGTAAAATCGATTCAAACCGTTAATTTCAGTTTGGTTTGGATCGATTTTGTTCAAATCCGATTTGATTTCAATTTTAGTTTAGCAAAATTCAATTTAAACTGAACCGACCTATGAAATTGATTCGATTTTAATTTTGTTTTAGAAAAAAATCGATTCAAATCGAATTGACCTATAAATGTGTGTAGGGGTATTTACTAAATGGTTCAAATCATTAAATCAAATCAGACCAAACTATTTTTATCAGTATGGTTTGATTTGAAAACTAAAATGGTCTGATTTGATTTATGATTTTTATATGAAATGGTTTAATAGTCTAATCTAATTTTATAAAATTATTAGATGAGATCAGACCATGAATCGTAATATATGTATATATATAGATACTAATACATAAATCTTAAAATAGAGCCTGGCTTTTAGTTGGCCCTTTTATCCTTAGCAGCACTTCATTACTACTATCCCCTAAATTTTTTTCTTTCCATTATTGAAGTCTGAACCAAGGAACCCTACTTCTCTTTTATTACAAAATCACTTCTTCTTCGTGACAAACAATTTTATAGTGCAGTACTTCTAATTTCTAGTTCGAGAATTAAAAAACCAAATATCAAACTTTTGATCTCTTGATCTTAAGAATTTTAATACTTTCTTTTAATAATAGTAAATTCACTCCGCACTTTGGAGCATTGCATAATCTGAATTCTCTGAAATTTATAAATATTTTTATTTAGTAATATGTTTATCAATTTCAAATAATGATATATAATTGATAAATATAATTATATAATAGCAATGAGCCTCAAAGGCGTAATCTTTATTTTAAAAGTTCTAGAAACTGAAGCTATACATTCACCACAAGGAAACAAAAATTTAGTGGCCGAAAAAATCGGTTGTAAAATAATAAAAATTAATTGTTAATTTATTTTACGACTAATTTTATGATCGATTTTTATCAATTGTAAAAATCTTAGTTGCAAATATTTTACGGTTGATTTTTTTCGATCTCAAAATTTTACAACCAATTTAGTGACCGAAATTTAAAAAAAAATAAATTTTGTAATATTTTATTTTTTAAAAATCGATCACAAAATTTTACGATCGATTTAGTGACTGAAAAATAAAATATAATTTAAATTTTATAATATTTTATTTTTAAAAATCAGTTACAAAATTGGCCATAAAATTTTACAACCGATTTAATGATCAAAATTAAAAAAATAATTTAAATTTTATAATCTTTTTTTTAAATCGATTGCAAAGTCGATCGTAATTTTTTTTTAATTTTTTAAAAATAATTTAATTTTTTAATTTTTATTTTTTAATTTTATTTTTTATATTATTATTTAAAATAAAAAATGGGGCGCGGTCCATGGAGCGAGCCGTGGACCGAACCCATTTCTCGCGGCTCACGGTCTCTGTGGATCGGGGGGCCGGGGGTGGCACGGGTGCTGGGGCGGGTGGTGCCCGGAGCCGCTGGGTGTCGCGGTGGTTGGGGGGCGCGATCGGGGGCCGCCGGGTGCGGGAAGCGCGGAGCCGAGGGGTGGAGGGCGGGGTGGTGGGGCGGGCGGCCGAGGGAGAAGGGACCACGGACAGGCGTGGGTGGCGCTGGAGGAGGGGGGACCACGGGCGGGCGGCCGCGGGAGGGGGGACCACGAGGGGATGGCGCGGAGGAGCGGCGGAACCGCGAGTGGCGCCGGATGGGATGCGTGTAAGGCGGCCGGCATGGCCGTGTGCGCCCGCGCGGTGACGCTCGGCCATGTCGACGCCCTCCGCGAGCTCAGCGGGTGGGGAGGGAGGATGGGGGAGGCGGTTTGAGCCAGGAGGGGGGGTGCCAGGGCGGGGAGGGAAGAGGGGGATGGGGCGGTTTGAGCCAGAGGGGGGTGGGGCGCTGGGGCGGGGAGGGAGGAGGGGGGAGGCGGTTTGAGCCAGAGGGAGAGTGTCGGGGCGGGGAGGGAGGAGGGGTGGTGGGGCGGTTTGAGCCAGAGGGGGGGGCGGCGCCGGGGCGGGGAGGGAGGAGTGGGGGTGGGGAGGTTTGAGCCCAATGGGGGACGTCGGGGCGGGGAGGGAGGAGGGGGTGGGGTGGTTTGAGCCAAAGGGGGGAGGGCGGGGAGGGGTTGGGCGGGGGAAGGGACGTCGGGGCGGGGAGGGAGGAGGGGTGGGACAATTAATTTTTAAAGAAGAGGATTTTTGTTTTTTTGGTGAGAAGAAGAGGGTGGGTTCGAAATTTTTTTTTTTAAATTCAAATTTACTTTCAATTTTTTGATTATAATTTATAAAAACTTAATTATAAAATAAAAATAATTCAAGATATTTTAATTATTTTTTAATTTAAATATATTTGAGATCAATTTTTTTGTTGTAAAATTTTAAAAAATTTACGTTTGAAAAATCAATTGCAGAATACTCGAATTATTTTTTAATCTATAAATAATTTTACGATTGATTTTTGAATCACCAAAAATTGATTTTGTGATCTAAAATTGGTCATAAAATTATTTATAGATTAAAAAAATAATTTAAGTATTTTGCTATCAATTTTTTTGGTTGTAAAATTTTTTAAATATTTTACAACTGAAAAATTGATCGTAAGTATATTTTGCAATTGAATATAATTTTTTTCTTATTTTTCTCTGAATACGATATAATTTTGAAATTTAAAATCCATCTTTACCATTCATTATCTAAAAATTTATTGTTAGAGCATCATCGCAAATGACTGCCTCGATCTAGTAGCCTTAGTTATGTCGATTAATAAAATTTAATTTTGATGGTCACGAACGATCATATGATGATCTGGTAGATAGAAAATATCGATGGATCCAAAAACTTACAATAGTGATTTCGGTGATATTTATAGCATACTATCAAAATTTTACTTCAATCAGACATCATTATCACGATCAATTTAGCACAGGATAATTTGGCTCGTTAAATAAAAAATGAGTGATCAAAAGGTCAAACAGCATCCGATTAAGATAATTTTGTAGATAAATAATCTTTGCTACTATTTTGATCGTTTGTACGGTGATGATCGTAAAATTCAAACCGCATGTATATGAACGATTTAAAATTATATGCCTCTTGATATTCATTCTTAAAGTCCTTAAATACACTACTACAGAAAAAGACCTATGGTAGTAGTTTGAAACTGCTGCCGTAGCCTACGGCAATGGTTGTATAACTGCTACCATTGTAGCCGTCACCATAGCCTATGGTAGAAGTTTTTTTTTCCTATAGTAGTGGTTATATCAACCACTACTATAGAACACCTATAGAACACCTATAGTGGCTTTTTTTCCTATAGCGGTGGTTTTTTAAGCTATTGCAGTGGCTGACAAACTGCTTTCCATAGCCTTTGATCAGTCAATATTTTTGTTTGACTATGACAGTGGTTATATCAACTGCTACTATAGATCACCTATGGCAATAGTTTGTCAAGCCACGACAGTGGTTCCCAAATCGTTGTTGTTAGCTACGACAGCGGTTAAGTCAACCGCTACCATAGAGCCTATGGTAGCAGTTGACAAATCACTATCGTAGCCTTTGATCGATCAAAATTGCTGATCGGGGGTCGGACGATTGCTAGTAGTTGCCGATCGGCTGCCTGCCAGTGGTCGACGACCAACGAAAAGGGACGGCGATGATAGATGGGGCCCACGGTGGCAATTGGCGATGGTCGAGGGGTGTTGGCAAAAAGCGATGGTGGCAGGCACTGGGTGGTGCTGTCGGCGGCGATGGCCATCAGGAGGTGCCGGTGGTGCCAACGGTTGGGGTGGCATGGCATCTAGTGGGGTTGGCGAGGGAAGGGGCCCATGACGGTGGGGCCCACGATGAAATGCTGAGCCCTCCACCGCTGGCGATTGACTACTTAAACCTTTATATACCCTTCATCTTTTTTCCATAGTCGATGTGGAACTATTAGAATGAACCATTGTTGACCTACGACAGCGGTTGCCATTGACCGCTGCCGTAGGTTAGATTTATGACAGTGATTGATTATAACCACTGCAGTAGATCAACCTACGACAGCGGTTGCCCTTGGTCGCCGTCGTAGGTCCAACCTGCGGCAGCAGTTTGCGATAATTACTACTGCTGGTAGAATATAATTTTTTTCTAAATATGGTATAATTTTAGAATTTAAAGTCCATCTTCACCATCCATTATGTAAATAATTATCGTCAGAGTATCGTCACAAAAGACAGTCTCGATTCGGTAGTCCTAGGTATGTCGATCAATAAAATTTAATTTCGACGGTTATGAATAACCGTATAATGATTTGATAGATAGAGACCACCGATGTATTTGAAAACTTTCAATAATAATCGCTGTCATAGATCAACCTATGATAGTAGTTTGTAATAACCGCTACTGTAGATCTGACCTATAGCAACGATTTGTAATAACCACTGCCATAGGTTCTATAGCAGCAGTTTTCTAAACCACTGTCGTAGTAATCACTGCTGTAGGCTCTTATTATAGTAGTAGTAGTTATACTTGTACTTTTGCAAGATCTGCTTAACATGGATGGTTCCTATATGTATGGTTCGGATTTTACGATCACCATCGTACAGACAATTAAAATAGTAACAAAGATCATTTATGTAAAAAATTATTTCATAATCGAACATCATTTGACCTTTTAATTACTCATTTTTTATTTAATGATCTAAATTATTTTATGCTAAATTGATAATAATAATAATATCCGATTAAAGTAAAATTTTGATAGTATACTATAAATATCACCGAGATCTTCGTAGTAAATTTTTAGATCCATCAATGATCTTTATCTATCAGATCATCATCCGATCGTTCATGATCATCGAAATTGAATTTTATTGATTGACATAGCTAGGGCTATTGAATCAAGGTGATCTTTTATAATGATGATCTAATGATAATTATTTAGCTAATGAATGATAAAAATAGTCTTTAAATTCTAAAATTATACCATATTTAAAAAAAAATAAAAAAAATTATATTCGATTGCAAAATATATTTGCGATCGATTTTTTGATTATAAAATATTAAAAAAAATTTATGATTAAAAATTGATCATAAAATATTCAAATTATTTTTAATCTATAAATAATTTTGTGATCGATTTTTTTGAATAATTTTACTCGAATTATATTTTTAAATTTTTTATTAATAAAATTGATCACTAATTATTTTTAAATTTTTTATTAATAAATCAATTGCAAAATTGGTCACTAATGAATTTCAATTTTTTTATTAACAAATCAATCATAAAATCTATCACTAATTATTTTAATTTTTTATTAACAAATTGATCTTAAAATTGATTGCTAAATATTTTTAAATATTTTTATTAATAAAATTGATCATTAATTATTTTTAATTTTTTATAAATAAAATTGATTATAAAATCAATCACTAATTATTTTAAATTTTTTATTAAAAAATCAATTACAAAATCAATCGCTAATTATTTTTTGTTTTTTTATTAATATATCGATCTCAAAATTGATTGCTATATATTATTAAATTTTTTTATTAATAAAATTGATCATAAAATTGATTGCTAATTATTTTAAATTTTTTATAAAAAATCTATTGTAAAATCAATCGCTAACTATTTTTATTTTTATTAAAAAATTGATTGCATAATCGATCACTAATTATTTTTAAATTTTTATTAACAAAATCAATCGCAAAATCGATCCCTAACTATTTTCAATTTTTTATTAAAAATCAATTTTAAAATCAGTTGCTAATTATTTCTAATTTTTTATTAAACAATCGATCACAAAATTGATTGCTAATTAAATCAATCACAAAATTAATCTCTAAATATTATTTTTTTATTAATAAACAATCACAAAATTGATCGTTATTTATTTTTAAATTTTTTATAAAAAAATTAGTTGCAAAATCGATCGTTAACTATTTTCAAATTTTTTATTAAAAAATGGTTGCAAAATCGATTGCTAATTATTTTTATTTTTTTTAGTAAAATAGATTGCAAAATTAATCGCTAAATATTTTTAATTTTTTATTATATCAGTCGTAAAATCAATCACTAATTAAATCTATTACGAAACGAATGTCCCTTTTTTCTCTTCTCGCTTCTCTCTTTATCTCTCTTGTTTTATCAAAATAATAAACTTATCTTTATCAAAATATCATATTGATCATTAAAATTATAAAATAATTTGTATCAAGAAAAGATAATATATCTTTATGTATTTTGAAATTTAAAATTAAAACTCGTTTCGATTTGGAACATATTTGGAATTTTCTCCTATGAATTTGAAATTTGTCTCTCTCTACACAAATTTGATTATATATATATATATATATATATTTATATATATTATTAATTTCTATCAAAATTTTGACCATGACTTGATTCAACTTGATCTGAACCCTCTTATTGAGTCGCTCCAATCTAATTTGAGATGGATACTAGAGGGTATGGATATAAAATTTTTAATTAATTATAGGATAGATATAGATATTGATCTACGTGATACATACTCGATGCTATCTCTAACTCATTTAGCAGTAGCTTATAAGATTTAGAAAGATTTAAAATTTAAAATTAAAATTCATTTAGATTTAGAATTTATCCATCGGATACCTCATATTGAAATTTAATTTATATATTTATATAATAAATTTATTAAAAATCTACAAATCTAAAAGTATATATAATAAATTTTTATTAAATTTTTAATAAATTTTATAATTTATAAAATTTTTATAATAAATAAATATATATGAAATTATTTTTTGTAAAAATCTATAAATAATAGGATGGTACGAGGATTTGAGACCCAAATTATTGGATGGCCTAATTACTACCTTAACCAATAAGACACAATTATCTACACTTAAGTTATATTAAAATTATAATATAATTTATATGTAGAAAAGCTGATATATCTTTATGTATTTTTAAAATTTAAAATTAAAACTTGTTTTGATTTGGGATAGATTTGAAATTTGTCCCTCAAATACTCACTACTTGAATCCAATTATATATATTATTAATTTTTATAAAAATTTTGATTATAGATTCGACTCGATTCAATCCGATCTTCCTCTTTTATCGAGTTGATCCAATTCAATCTGATCTGATCCAAGGCAGATACTAAATGGTATGGATATAAAATTTTTAATTAATTATAAGATAAATATGGATATTGATCGATTGATCCATACTTAATATTATTCCTAGCTTATTTAGCAATATTCTATAAAATTTGAAAAGAGTTTGGCATTTAAAATTAAAATTCATTTGGATTTAGAATTTGCCTATTAGATATCTCTTATCGCATCCTAATTTTATATATTTATATATATAATAAATTTATTAAAAATATATATAATAATATTTAATAAATTTTTATAATTTATTAAATTTTTATAATAAATATATATATAAGTAATTTTCATAAAAATATATAAATAATTGGATGGTATGACGATTTGAATATCAAATTATTAAAAGGCTTAATCACTATATTAACTGATAAGATACAATTATTTATATTTAAATTTAAATGAAATACTAATATATCTATCTAAACTCTTATGTACACACGCACACGCACGCCCATCACAAAACTCTAGCTACCATCCAACCTTTCCCTGGTCGGCTGCTCCAAGCCCTATTTGGCCGCTCCAACCATCCGAGACCCTGAGGACGGAGAAAACAGAGGAAAATCTGGGGAATACATAGGAAAAATCAACGAGAACGAAGGAAGGACGGAAGAAATCGAAAGGTAAGATCTTTTTTCCACATGGATTGATCTTTTTCTTTCCTTTTCCCCTCGTTTTTTTTTCATTTCATTCTTTTTTCTGCGGTTTGTCGTGAAGGAGAGCATCTCAGGGAGATCGGAGGCTGGGGGAAGGCCGTCGGCGGGAGGGGAGGCCGTCGGTATGGGGGAGGAAAAGGATGCCTAAGCAAGTCTCCGTATCTTATTTTTTTGTACCTGACATTCCATTTGCTATCAAAAGGAATATTTCTTCTTCTCTTCCACTTAGGATTTTTTGTTTGATTTGAAGGGGTTTCTTTAAGAATTCTACATCTAGTTTCTGATCTCGATCCAACTCTCATTGACCTAGTTTAATTTCTGCGGAGAATTGTTTTTATATTTTCTCATGTTATTTTATGATATTTATTTTTCATGCCCCAATATCTATGTGCATATTAGGTTGAGGTATCAGTTGAGGTAGAGTATGTTCCTGAGAAGGCTGATATAGAAGAGGATTTTCTGGAAGACGTCAAGAACGTTTTTGAGAAGTTCAGCTTCAAAGATTCTGCTGCTGCTGTTATAGAAGAGTATGTTCCTGAGAAGGCTCTTAGAAACGAGTTGTGTCGAGGGTGGAAGCCTCGTTTCTTCTCCGCCTCAAAAAGGTAAATTATTTTTGCCCCTGAAAAATTTAGTGGGTTTTGTCTTCTTTTATGAAAGCTGTGCTGGATTTATATTCCGTCGTTGGATTTAAGCATCAAGAGGGTATATACTCACAACCAAATCGTATCATTTCATGGGCCTACCTTCTCTTCTTATCTACTGCTAGATGTTTGACGAAATGCCTCAGAGGCTAGGACTGCAATCAAATTTGCATTCTCTCTTTTCTTGTTCTTTACTCCTTTTGTCGTGGGTACCCTTTTTTTTCCCTCTCTATTTGAAACTGAGACATTGATCAGTGCTACTTGATTTTATAAATATTTAAAGCGAAAGATAAATTTCAGACGGAAACAATATGAGGTGGGGTCATGTTACAACAGAGATGCATTGTAAGCTAAGATCGAGTGTACCTTTGGACAACATATGCACCAAAAGGATGATTAGAAAATGTGCATGATGGGGAGATGAAAACAACCTTTGTTTCAATGGGGTAACCTTGATCTTTAGCCGATGATTTCTTGCAAATGTCTAATATTGGTGGCAATTCTTTGCACTTGACAGGAACTTGTATATAGTCAAATTATTTGAAGAGCGAGCTTGAGCATGGACTGGAATTGTGACCAATGACTATGGCAATTCATTACTTGAAAAGAACAGGAAAGTGAAGCTTCAGAGCGTCTTTGATGAGATCACTGAAATTGAGTGATGGAATCTGTTTAACCCATAGATACCTAAAGATGATGATGGATTTTTGTAGTTTGGCTGCTGTTGGAATGACCTTGTTTGGTAGGAATTATGTTTTAAGTGTGATCCTGGCATCCACCTAGATTAATGTTTGTACTTTAAAGTAAAAATGGGATAAAATTTTAGAATGCAGAAAGACTTTAGCAGATTGTTCCAAACAGGAAAGCCTAATTCCAGTCTTGAAGCATATTTCACATATCAAATCTTGGTTATTATATGGAAAACACTGAAAGCCAGAAGAACTTAAGATCTGAATCATTATTAATCTGCAGAATTTTCTATTGACTTTTCATACAGGATGCTGCATCTTTTGAAGTTAATTTTTTCCACTGTAACAGAAGAGATATTGAATAATAGTGATGTGTGATTTGTTTGTAGAAGGAAAGGAATCGTGGGAGAAACAAGAAGTAAATGGAGTGTGTGGTGCAAGGGATTATTGAGTCACAGGTATTGTCTACTTGTCACTACTACTGCTTTTTCATTATTCTATGCCATGTTTGTTTTATGCTTTATTGTTTAAAGCTAATAATCTGTATTTAGTGCGAAAGATTGGCATCCTTTGTTTCGTGGAAACATCATTGTGAAACATGATTGAAGGTATGGGATGCAACAGCAGCGGATCCAAAGCTGCTAGTTTTTCTGAAAGCATATCAGAATACAGTACCTGTTCCAAGGCACTGGTGTCAGAAGCAGAAATTCTTACAGGTGTCTTGCCCTCAGACATGAATGCTATGGAGATCGTAATGTACATTATTATATGAGGGGTGTATATTACTTTTAGAGTGGTCATATAAGGGGGTGAGGGAAGATAAAGTTGATAAGGGGGTGAGTGGTCATATAAGTTTATATTACTAAATTTTTGACATCCTGAAATCAGTTAAAATTATGCGCCTGGATTTTGAAAGTCAGTCGTTATGCATCACACAAACTGAAACATCTTCTTTTTGATATTGCAGATGTTTTGAGATCTTACGCTGCGTTCAAATTTTTCAATTTCATATTGGTCATGAATCATGTAGTTTAAGTGTCTATGCAAAATTCATAACTCATGTTTGTTTCATGTTGGACATCTAGATATTCCATTAATAAATCATTACCGGATTTGGTGGAACAAAAAAGAAAGCAGAACTATGTTGTTTGATCCAATTTTTAGTAGAAATAATTTATTTTATTTTGCTTGAAATCCTGGCCTGTATATTTGTCTCTTATTCGTGTTTGTTTAGCGGACACCATTTTTTTCTTCCTAGATGTTCTTTTGCTTTTTTGGATTTTCATAATAAACTAGTATATTCTTTGGATGTTCTTTTCCTTTCTTTACTTTAGAATATTTATTATTCAATTATTTGTTTATTTATATGCACTTTCTCATAATTTTATTATTTCTCCTTAGTAAAGTTGGGGTGTTATATTAACAGATAAATTATTGTTATTCTGTTTGTCTTGTTTTTATACATATCGTCCATGAAATAGAGATAAACAAATTTAATTTTATGGTAGTGAGTGTTTTTTTTCCTCTTTAATTTTATACTTTATTTTTAATATATGAATTGTTGTTAATCTATTCTCTTTCAGGTTAGAATGGATGAGGTCGTGCAGGCTGTCGAGAATGTGAAGAAGGAGTGGGATCAGACAGTTGTACAAATCCAGGAACACGTCAAAGCCATTGAAGGATGTGGAAAGTCTGGGAGAGGGATGGAGGAGGCAAATTCTCTTCCTAGACTGAATGGTGCTGCACAGGATGGTCTGGCATTGCTTAGATCAATGCAGTTTCGGCTTGATCTTCTTTCCCAACAGCTGCCTACGATTGAAGAATCACAGTCTGCACATTCAACTTTAGAATCATGGAAGAAACAATACCAGAAGTAACTCTTATGAGTTTGCTGTTCCCATCTACTAATGATTACTAGACTTTTTTCGTTTCCTAGCTATATCTTTTTTTGTATCTGCTTATTTGCTTTCCCCAGTTGTACGAGTACCTTTCATATTTTTTTTTCAGTTTTTAATTTTTATGCTTCTAACAATTGCTAGCCCTGCTTCATGTTTTCAGATTGCATATGAGCCTAAGGAATGCTAACTTGCAAGCAAAGAAGAACATCCGAAAAGCTGCTCAGGAGGAGGTGAGACCTCCTTTCAAACTTGGGATTTAACTCTTTAGATGTCCTTAGATTGTTAATTTCATTCTGCAATGCGAATCATCCTACAAAATTTGTGTGCTAGCTTTGACAAATTTGATGATCCTTTATAGTGTTGCTGTATTTCATTATGTGATGTGAATCCTTCTATCAAGTTTCCACATAAGCTTCAACAGCAATTAATGATCCTTACAGACTCTCTCTCTCTTAAAAACTCTGCTCCACTGCTAATATTGGATTCTAAATCTGCAGAGAGAGCTTCTTTTAGGAGGCGGAGAAGAGTCTACAATCCGCAGGCGTAATTTACAGTATGTCTTCTGAATTTAGTGAAACAAGTAATTTCTAAGAATTTTTTATTCATGCAATATCCTTTCTTAAAATGTTCATCATCTTAAATTATAAAGTGCAATCAATTGAGTTTATATGCATTCTCATGTTTATATTTTTGGTAAAGAAAAGTAATTGCATGGTTATGCTTCTTGTGCATAATCTTGTTTTCTGTTAAGGTATGAGGCGGGTAGAAAGACCAAAAGAAAAAGGTTTAATGCAGGGTTGATTGATGGCTATAAAATTTTAACCAATCTTTTAGTGGAACAGCCTGATGTAGACACCTTCATCTAGATGGTACAAACTTTAATTATTGTTGTTGCTGTTCTTTCTTTGTGTTATTGTTTGAAGATGAAATAGGATTTTATTTGATAGTCAAAGCCCAGACAAGGTGGAAGAGCATTCTAGACATTGAAACACCCATTCCTTTTCATGTAAAAAGAATGACTCAAATGTGGTGATGGTTCTAGTTCATCTATGGTCTGAAGTTTCTCAAGTTGAGGGCTGGGCAGCTTCTGACACTCTTCCTGATGTTGAGAAACACTGCACTAGGCTGTAATCCAAGGATCTTATATATTTTCAATAATTATAGCCCATGCCTTGGTTTATTGAGACTGAGATGCTTTCTTGAGTTGGTTATCTTCTTAGGGTGAACTCTGTAATGGTTGTTTATGAATAAATCTCTCCCACTTATTATGACTAAGAGGCATGTTACTGTGGTTTAATTTTCTGATTTTATAGGACAAAGGCTGGGATGACATCTGCTGCAGAAAGCATTACCGAGAGCCTTCGACGTACTCGTCAACTGATGGTTCAGGTGTGATTACTTGAGTAATGATAGTTGGTCTTGATTTATGGCTACCTAATGGGTAGATCTATTTTATAACACTGTCTTTCCATAATTTTCCACAGGAGGTGGATAGAAGTGCAAACACATTGGCTACTTTTGGTATGATCCCTTATTGCTTTGCTGTTTGTTAATTATATAATGGTTGTTGTACTGGCAATCATGGTTTGCCAATACAATGTTGTTTGTAATTTTCTTCAAGCTTAGTGCTTAAATTTGGTTCCAGTGATATTTTATGCTTTCCGCATTCATGGCCTTTTTAAACAACAAAAAGAGAAACAAACTATCATATGTTTTAATGTGGATTTCAAGTACATGGCTACCTTCATTTCATAGATAGATCCAGTTAGAGGACTTGTGTAAGCTTCTCTTGCATTGTCGTTGATAGATCAGATTATTACTTATTCAAGTTATTTTGAAAGAAATATAGTATTGCCTGCGATATCTAGAAAGAAAGAGGGAGGGTGAAGGGGCAATTCAGTTTTATTTCTACATAAAAATTGGATCGTTCGATTAGAAATTCTCGTTAAAAATGTCCCAAACCAAGCTTATGTTACCTATTTAGAAGTTATTATAGGAGGATTCATCCTAAACCTTTTCCCAAAGAACAATGAAAAGGAAAGAAACTCATTCCAAGAGGAGTCATAATTTAAGAGAGGGAATATGACTTGAGCTTAAGGCCCATCACCACGTAAATGCAATCTTGTAGATTGTGTGAGATTTTGTGCATAAGTACACCCCCCCTTTGGTGATGGGGCATGAGTCTTTGCCTTGATTACAATTTTGTTAAGGCAATTTAGATTTTCTTTTGCATTTGTGGATGTAACACATAAATTTACATTATTACATCATTATGTTATTAACAGCAGAATGTGATGCTCCATATATGTGATGTATTTTTCAGAGGAATCAACAAGTGTTCTAAAGAAAGCTGAAGGTGAGTACAAAGGACATCGCTCTTTGTTGATGCGCACTCGTCGCTTGCTTTCCACAATGCAACGTCAAGATGTTATGGACAGGTAAACATCTATCCTTATGGTTGCATAGCTATCAGGAAACGCTATTAAACTATTGTCTTAAAAGGAAAAAACCATTTTCTCTTGGATGGAGCTTTTAGCAAGCTACTGGAGATGAGGGATGGTGATTTCTTTTAGTTCAAACTCTGGTTAACATGCATTATTTCTATACTCCAAGCAGAGTGATACTGGTGACGGGATTTCTTATGTTCTTATCGACGGTGCTGTATGTTGTGTCGAAGCGGGTTGGGCTGCTAAAGTTGCAGAGGAAGCTGCTTGCAGCCATCAAGGCAGGTTCAAAAGGACATGAAGAGGTGGTTGTGGAAATCCAGAGAGCGGCAGTTGGAGATGGCTTGAATCATGCACCAGCTCATGAAAATGCAGTTCCCCAAGCAGAAATACCAGTGCCACATGTCTATGATGAACTTTGAAACAATCAATCCTACAGTTTAAGTTTTATTGTTCTATTTTACTTGTGTTTAGTATGGTAATCCCTTTCAGCCTATGCTAAAAATTGAAGATTCCTTTCTGTTCAAAATTTAATTGTGTTAATTGATCAAATACTGCATGCTTATCATATCTGAGAATGGAGATGGTTTGGATTGGTACATCCTATTGGCTATCTACTCAATGTATGTTTTTTTTCTCTTGCTGTCTATCTTTCTCTTTTTGATAATCTCAGAGCTTGAGTGTTTGAGAATGTACAAATCAAAGGCATTCTTTGACTTTTGAATGGGATGATCTGTTAAATCCAAGCCAACATAAATTGTTTGTCTGAGGATAGTTTTTGATTATGAAACAGGTGGAAGTCATCTAATTTTACTGTCAGGCGTCAGAAATTCAATTCAGAGGCTATTTATTTGCAGCGACTATTTAGGATCCTTTTTTTCTATATTTTAGCTGTAGTTTGGCCGGCGACGATCTCCTCCAATCTTATATGGATGCCAAGCTACTATCGATTCACTAAATGTGAGTGGGAATCAGTTGAGAGGAAGAAGTAACAAGGGGTGGGGTGCACTTCTTTTTTCCTTTCTTTTCTTTTTCTTTTTGGGATATATAGAAGAAATCAAATCACCATTTGTCAACTAACGATGGTGACGAAGATTTCATCTGGACTCTAATAGATGGAATAGATGCTTCGCATGGGGGAATCAAACTGTTTTTTCTTTTTCAATTTTTGGTGAATAAGCTACACATCTTAAATGGACCATTGATTTCATGGATTGTCCTCCCTCTTGATTTTTTTTCCTTGTGACAAACTTCAAAACTCCCTAAACTATGGACAATGAGATAGTAACAGATGGAAATAGAAGTGGAAGAATGGCTCTTAACTAAATTTGTGACACAGATGATGTCGAAGATGTTGCAATTCTTTTATATTTTCAAAAAAGTCTCTCCTACAGAGTAGATTTTTAATGCAATGAGATAATGAGATGCCGATAACTCTATCACCTTCCAACCAGCGACAACCGACAAATTCAATAGGTAGCCACCAAGGAAAGACAAGCCTGATGGCTAGTGATTGTTGTGTGATGATTACATAACCCCTAAAACATCTTCAAGAACCTACTATCAATCAATTTTTAGTTTTGAGGAAAACATATATCGGTCGGGAACGCTTACCTTTCACACTTGTCCCCTACCATTCTTCATGCTGGAGAAGCTCAAATACATCCATCTTTGTATATTTAAATTTGGAATTTTAGCAGAAAATTAACTTTTTGATGACTCAATGAAATGGCTTTTAGTTTTTAATAATTCTATTATGTCTATATATATTTCTATCGGCTATTATAATACAAGCTCTTTTTTTTTTTGGGTGAGAAAAATGGGAGTTGGGAGGGAGCGACCCTCGCATAGCTACCATCCCTGGGCGTGACCATAGCATCCCAACTTTCGCTGGAAAATATTCGATTCAGGACTGAATTTTAAGGGGCGGCCTCCTCCCCACCATATGGATGAACCCAACGGGTGAGTACGTCATCCCAGCCCCACCGCGGACCAATAAACCAGAAAAATCTTCTAAGCCCCGCGCCCAAGCCATAATGCAAGCTCCTTTAAGCCTTATGCTTACTAAACCGACGAAGCCTTCAGAATCTTTAGTTTGTAAGCCCATTGTTATTTGGCTAAACTCTATGGCCATGGGTTTTTAATTCGTTAGAAACATCTTGTTGGGAGTCCCATGCGTCCATGACCTTCTCGTATGCTCAAAAGTCTGATCTTAAAAGAATGATATTCTATATTATATTCTTAGATCTTTATTTATAGAATATTTTTTAAATAAAAAAATAAAATAAACAAGTTTAGGCAAAAATTATATATATATTTTTATGGACTTGATTTAGAGATTTAAATTAGAAAAATTTTATTTTAATCTGATAAGTATTAATGGATGAAATTAGAAAACTAGCACTATAACACCATGATAGAAAATTGAAACCTTTCGAGCATGAGTCGAAATCTTGTAACCTTCTGCAGTGTTGAAAAGTTTTGATTTATACAATTTTTATATTAGTTAAGTGATCTATGCTAATATGCCATGCTCCAAAAGCATGCTAGCTATAACATCAATCCAAACCAAGGCCTTTGATAGATTTAGGTTGCAGGTTTGAATAAAAAATGCCCATACTTCTTACCCCACTAAAGGTGCTCGTTGTTTGGAATTTCTTGAAGTACTAATTTGTTAGTCAATCATAGGGCTGATCTAGTCACAACGAAGTGGTTATTTCGAGCGAATATTGCCAACATCAGGGTTGAGGCCTATTTGAAGCACTGATCATTTTTTGATATGCCAAACCCAAATTAGAAACTAGATATCATTAAAAAGCATATACATATATTTTTGGTAAACTATCAAACACTGGATGTTTAAATAATAATTCATCTCATGAATAAGTTTAAAGATATTATACCCCAATTAATTTCCTACATTGGGATAATTATGGCTGCTTTTGATGGGACCTTCATGTCGCCAAATATGCTCTTGAAAGGACACTTCTTCGATCTATATGCTAATAGCTAAATTGTAAGCATTCATAAAAGCAATTCATATTTCAAGCTAAAATGGTAATCTATTGAGATAATGCATAGAGTTACGAACATCTTAATTATAATTGAAATGATGAGTGAATGGAATGATAAAACATTAGTGAAACAAATTCATCTTCAAATCCCCCATGTGAAATAGAGAGTATATCGCTGCCCTTTTATTTATAGTCTTCTACTAACACGAAAAGAAACAAATCTTCATTGCGGTACCTAACTTGAATAATATGAAAAAAAATCAATATTAATTTCTAGACCTATGATTTGTAATGAACACAGTGTCTATTCCCCAGCTGAGATGGCGTTCCAAGTGACAGTGCATGAACCATACACCTGAACAAATATATTCCAAGTGGATAGATAGAAATACAAAGAAAATATAATTAAAATTATTTTCACATCTTTATCTAGGAAAAAGAACTAAGAAAAGAAACCAAATTAACTCACCAGGGTTTGTGGCCCTGAATCTGATGGCGGCCCACCCACTCTTGGGCATTGCAACAGTGTTCTCAAATGGGGGTCCACCAAGTTATAGGTCGCCAGGTCCTTGTCCTTGTCATAATTTCCGAACCCCCTTCCCACCATGTAGAAGCTATAGCCATGCAAGTGAATGGGATGGTTCAACACTGCCAAAAGGTTGGTCCCCTGGAATGTGAGAAAATATTCATTGCAATGGTGATACCATGTCATATTTGCAACAAACTCATGAGAAGTCAGAAATCAGTGAAATACAAAGATAATGTAGATATCATTCACGAAAATCAATGAAATACACTAGAATCGATGAAATATAAAGATTCTTATTAATTTATGATAAATATGACGTGATATCACTGTCGCAATGAATATTTTTTCATCGAACACCATCTCCAGGCTAGTATTGTACTTCAGGACCTTGATTTCCGTCGTAGTCCTTAGGAACAACAAGCTCTTGGGCAAGTTATCACCGGTGAAGTTGAAGTAGAATGGCGGCTCACTCAAAAACCCTGTCCTATATACCCCGTGGATAACCCAGTAGTAGGCCTCAAGGACATCGATCCGTGGGGCGACAAAGCTTATGTTGTTAAGACTAGCAGCCAGTCGGTTTCCATCGGGCCCCTGGCACGAGCGATTCGGGCATAAAATCTCATTGACGGCTATGGTGATGATGATTCGTTCGTCAATAATTTGCGGGACATGGATCGGGCGGTCTTTGCTCGCCAGAGATCGGAGTTTGGTGGTGAATTTAGTTGCCGAGTCCATATCGTTGGAGGCAGGGAGGGAGGAGAATTGTGGCTGCGTGGTCGATGAGCCGGCGGTGGCATTGATGTACTCTATGATTGCTATGGTTGTGGTGTTATCGGAGGTAACACCATTGGCGCTCGCATACACTAAAGCTGCCATGTAGTAGCGATTGTTGGTGGAATTAGTAACTGGTTGGTTGGCCTTCGGGAGAAGGTCCATGATCTGGCCCGGCATGATCATGATGAACTCGGTCGTGAAGGATTTGGTGTAGCTCGCATTAGTGCCGACCACCGTGAGCTGGTATCCGGTGATGGCGAAGAAGAGCTCCTCGTTGAGGGCTGCATTGACCACTCGGAGGAGGTAGGTCTTGCCATACTCCACCAAGGCCTTGAATGTCCCCGTATTTGTGTATACATATGGAGAGAGAGAGGTAAACAAATGTGAGACAAAAGGATAAGATAGAGCACTACTGCGGGCATGACAGGTGGTAGGGATTTACCAGCTGGTTTGGAGCAGTTGTAGAGTCGCCTGATTGGCCGTTGATGGTGAAGGATAAAACTTCTATGGTCTGACCGACCATGTAAGAAATTATGGTCGGACCGTCATCACCTGCCACGTCTCATGTTAAAATACTAAAAAAATAGGAATGGATAAACTCTAAGGTATTGGAACAGTTTTGATAAACATCACATAACCCCTCAGGATTTATCTATTCCTATTTTCTTAGTATTTTAACGCACGCATAAGCGCACGGGGCATGTTTTGGAGATGTGGAAGGCGATGACGATCCGATTATAATTCTTTTCATGGTCGGTCCGACCACAGAAGTTTTATTTGGTGAAGGTATCAGATAATTTGGGCCAACCACTGACGGTGCGGAGAGCATCTTCTATGACTTCACTCACGTTGGCCGTCCACCATTCTCCTGTTAGTAATTAATTAATTAGTACAATAATGAAATGGTCGATCGATATTTTGTGATGTCTCCGTGCATGAATCAAATTAAGAAAAAGCCTACTTATACATTGCACCCATGCATGAACGTCACACTCTACCGCGGCATTGCTGCATGCGTTAGTGGGCTAGGAGTTGTGAAAAAAATTTGCATGCATGATACAGATCATATATACTAGAATAACTGGAGAGATATGAGGATGCATGTATATACGTACCTAGAATGATGGGTATCTCCTTGTAGGGCTTGAGGGAAGGGAAGGTGGTACCGTGCCGGGGGTGCACTATAACCGTTGCCCGATTCCAATCGCTGTGGGCATGCCACCAGAGGGTCCCTTCCTCTTCAGAGAAGAGGATCGTGTACGTGAAGTTAGTTCCGGGCTGGACTGGACATTGTGTGAGGTACTCCGCCCGTCAGACCAGGGGTTCCTAAGCTGCTCCACGCCATGCCTGGAATATAATGTACTCAAAATTATTTAATATATGATGCCGATCGACGACGGTCCATCATATATAGGAACTCGATACATAGTATTTTTTTTTTGGTACAGTGGTACGTAGTTTATTTAGCATGTGGTTTCAAATATTACAAGTGCTCAAAGATTTTGAGACGTACCAATGGATTGTAATGTTATACCCTGAACGGTTGTAAACTCTGCCCATAACGGTGTCACCCTTTCTTGCTTCGATGGTTGGCCCTGGGAACTGGCCGTTCACCATCAGGATTTTCTTGGTATGACAGAGATGCGTGTACGAAGCTTCTTTTATCTACAGCAATATTATTTAAGCAATCATCATGGACCATAGGTAAGATATACGTATGATTTGAAACTATCTATATATCATGTATCATGCAGCAATTAAGCCAGCCCATCATAGTGATCGTAATGTGTGTAGACATCTATAAGCTTCGATCAAGAAAAAATTCAGGGAACAAAAAAAGAAAAAGAAAAAAAACTAAACATAAGCTAGCCATACGAGCATGTGTTCAGATTGTATATATGTGAATTTTTTTTCAAAAAATTTATTTTCGTATGAAAAACCTCAAATGGCAAAATTGATGGAGTTAAACATACGACGAAGCCATAATGGCAAGTCATAGCCGAAACTAGAATAGCAAGTGGACTGCATAACACCATAAAACCGAACAGCTGCATGGTGGAGAACCTTAGGATGCTTATAACTTGAAAGGAGGGAATAGAAGAGAGAGAAGTGTGCTATCTGGCCTTCGAGACATCCACCATCGGGTATTTATAGAGGCAACCGCTTGCATGTATCGCTGCAGATTTTGCGTTAGGATAAATGGCCCAGTTATTCGCATTATCTAATTACCCAGGCTTGGATATGCATCACATGCTATCAAAAATATTAATGATTTTTTTTGAAAAGTCAAATTATTTTAGTATCAACGAAAATTTCTCAAAATAGAAACGTAAGTTGAGTTCGCTCGCTCTCTCTTGTAGATATGCTTTATGAACAAAAAAAAGAAAAAGAAAAAAAACTAAACGCCCAAGAGAAGTTAAACTTACGATGAATTATAGGAATCCTCTTGCAAAAGCTCCACGCTCAGCGATAGATTTGGATGAATTGAAACTAACCAGAAGACATAAAATTCCAAATGATGGCTCACATGAACATGCTGCGTGGTTACGCAATTCATCAAACACGCTAAAGGCGTGATGCAATCCTAGGAAAATGATCGAGAAAGCCAGAGAGAAAATCAGATCCGACGAGATCGAACAGGTAGATGGCAAAAATATTTGGGGCGTTTAGAGTCTTCTTTAGAAGAAAAGATTTCTCAAGATCAAAATGGACGGCATCTGTTAAATTTTTTATGTGATAATAGAAAGAGATTGTAATAGGCGAGAGCATAGACAAAGAAGGGGAAAAAATAAAATCTGAGGCAATAGAAAGAAGCAAGAGAAGGCACTCATTGGCCCGTGTTACCGTGTAGAAGAGCGAGAGTGCGGAAAGCTCCGATTCTAATTTCGTCTCGTCCGGCGGAGAAGTGAAAGGAGAGGTTCAGATCATTTTTGCGATCAATTTTTTAATAAAAAATAAAAATAATTAGTAATTAATTTTTAATAAAAAATTTAAAAATAATTAGTGATTGATTTTACGATCGATTTTATTAATAAAAAAAATTTAAAATATTTAACGACCAATTTTGCAACCAATTTCTTAATAAAAAATTTGAAAATAGTTATCCGCTGAGGATTGATAGTGAGCTGCTGAGGATCGATAGTGAGCTGATGAGTTGACCGCATGCATCGACTCGTACCAATCGTTTCAGATGCAGATGATGGAGCATTTGGTGCAAATAGAGTAGATGATGGAACTGATGAGACAGCAGTAGGCCGATCCGTCATACTACACCTATTCTCCTTCTTTAGATGCTGATGCTTGACAGCCAGCAACTTATTTTTATACTTTTTCATTTTTATTTTGAATCTCTTGTAATTATTAATTTTTTTATAATTATAATTTAATATACTGAAATGATCAAATTTATTTATGGGTTTACTATGTGAATTTTTTATTTTTATTTTATAGATTATAAATCTAGAACACTAAAAATATAAATAAAAATATATATATTTATAAATTATTTGTTTTAAAAATATTATATTTTAATTAGTGATGAAATTATTTGCGATGAAATTTATGTCTTAAATAACTTTATTTGCGATGGAAGGTTTCTATCATAAATAATTTATTTTTTTTAAATTTAATTTTTTTAAAAAATTATTTATGATGGAATATTTTTATCGTAAATAATATTTTTGATGATGAAAATATTTATGATGGAACTTATTCATCGTAAAAAATAATTTATTTGTTGAAAAATATTAAATTTATTGATTAGATTTTTTATGATAGAAATTTTCATTGTAAATAATTTTATTTATGATAAAAATATTTTATTTGCAACAAAAATTTTTATTGTAAATAATTTTAAACATAAAATTTTTTTGTGACAAAAATTATTCATCACAAAAAAGAATTATTAACGATGAAATTATTATTTCCATCGCAAATATTATCTGTGACCATATTTTTAACGACTAATTATTAGCGATGAAATTTTCACCATAAATAAGTATTTGCGATACTTTTTTTGCTTTCCAAATATTCCTTTTTGTTGAGTGCCCGCACTCCACACCCCAACCCCTTTCCCCTCGCCCTCGGTGGCCTCCGCTACTCCCCAGCCATCTGTGCCTCCGGCATCGCCACCCTCCTACACCGCCTCCTCCCACCCACCTGCATCGCCTTCTGGCCCCCAGTGAACCCGCATCTGCCCGTCGTGCCTCCAGCACCGCACCCCGCCCCCCAGCGAACCCACACTCGCTCGTCGTGCCTCCGACATTGCACCCCGAGCCCCCGAATGCCCGCACTGCCCCACGACTCCACCACCCGTGCTTCTTCTCCAGGATCCCCATACCTGGAGGATGACACCACTGCACCGCTTTTCCTCCACGATGTCCTCTTCAGCATCGTCGGCTCTGCCCAGCTCTAGCCGCGGTACTGGGAGTCCTCCGCCTACGGCGACGGTCGAGGGCCAATGCACGGATACGTCTGGCTCGATGACCGCATCACCCACCCTCGGAGTGCCTCCCTCACTCGTGCTCTACCCTCGGTCCGCATCTCCGGGGGCATCTCCCTCCTCATCCAGCTTCATCGGGGAGGTTGAGGAGGAGGCCGCTGGGGAGGAGGATGATGGAGGAGGCTGTTGGGGAAGAGGAGGAGGAAGCGGAGGAGGAGGTTAAGGAGGAGGCTGCGTGAGGTGGAGGGTGGGGAAGAGGGCAATTTCATCCAAAAATTTATTTTACAAGATTACCAAAGTAGTGGTAATCTGGATAGCCATCCCTTTCTTTGATGATCCAAATTATTTCATGGGAGGTAATTTGGATTACCTGATAATCTGCATTACCAAGCCAAATGGCATACCAAATGTGGTAATATGATGGGGCTCCTTTAAATTGCCAGCAATCTGGATAGATTGCCAGCTATCAAACTCAACCTAAGTGGAAACTCGTTATCATTAAAAAGTATATTTTCTTTTTTGGTAAACTATAAAACACTGGATGTTTAAATAATAATTCATCTCGATAGTATTTGGTTGCCCTTATTCTCTATGGAATAAAGCTTATTCCTACTTATTCCCCAAACACTAGATATATTCCTAATGGGCCCTATAGGTTTAGCTATTTCGGTCAACAAGCATTAATTGTGCATTAATTGCACCATATTCCCATCTACCTTGAATAAGCTATTCTATGTTGAACTATAGAATAGCTTATTCTAGGTCCTTAATGAGAAATAATTGCCATTTATTCTAGATTAGGGAATAACGCAGCCTTATTCCCAATGGATCCTGCAGATTTCCAACCAAATACTAATATGGGGATATCTATTCTAGGGGAGTTTGTATTCCTATTTGAAAAATATTTTTAGGACTACCAAACACTACCCTCATGAATAAGTTTAAAGACATTATATCCCAATTAATTTTCTACTTTGAGATAATTATGGCTGCTTTTGATGGGACCTTCATGTCGCCAAATATGCTCTTGAAAGGACACTTCTTCGATCCATGTGCTAATAGCTAAATTGCACGTGTTCATAAAAGCAATTCATATTTCGAGCTAAAATGATAACGAATTGAGATAATGCATAGAGTTATGAACATCTTAATTATAATTGAAATGATAATTGAATGGAATGATAAAACATTAGTGAAACAAATTCATCTACAAATCCCCCATGTGAAATAGAGAGTATATCGCTGCCCTTTTATTTATAGTCTTCTACTAACATGAAAAGAAACAAATCTTCATTGCGGTACCTAACTTGAATAATATGAAAGAAACCAATATTTCTAGACCTATAATTTGTATCAGATCTTCTAACGAGGCATGCTTGGAGGCAGAGGCAGCAACCGAGCTTGTGGGCCAGCACCATTCTTTACTATGAACACAATGTCCATTCTCTAACTGAGATGGTATTCCAAGTGGCAGTGCATGAACCATACACCTGAACAAATGTATTCAAAGTGGATAAATAGAAATAAAAAGAAAATATAATGAAAATTATTTTCACAATAGGAAAAAGAACTAAGAAAAGAAACCAACTTAACTCACCAAGGTTTGTGGCCCTGAATCTGATGGCGGCCCACCCACTCTAGGGCACTGCAACAGTGTTCTCAAATGGGGGGTCCACCAATATAGGTCGCCGGGTCCTTATCATTGTCATAATTTCCGAACCCCCTTCCCACCACGTAGAAGCTATAGCCATGCAAGTGAATGGAATGGTTCAACGCTGCCAAAAGGTTGGTCCCTGGAATGTGAGAAAATATTCATATCATATTTACAACAAACCAATAAGAAATCAGGAATCAATAAAATACAAAGATAGTGTAGATATCATTCACATGAATCAATGAAATACATTAGATTCGATGAAATATAGGGATTTTTATTGATTTGTGATAAATATGACGTGGTATCACTGTTGCAACCAATATTTTTTCATGGAATACCATCTCCATGCTAGTATTGTACGCCACGACCCTGACTTCCTCCGCAGTCTTTGGAAACAACAAGCTCTTGGGCAGTTATCGCCGGTGAAGTTGAAGTAGAATAGTGGCTCACTCGAAAATCCTATCCCATATACCCCATGGATAACTCGGTAGTAGGCCTCAAGGACATCGATTCGTGGAGCGACAAAACTTATGTTGTTAAGACTAGCGGCCAGTCGATTTCCGTCGGGCCCCTGGCACGAGCGATTTGGGTATAAAATCTCATTGACGGCTATGGTGATAATGATCCGTTCGTCGATGGTTTGCGGGACATGGATCGGATGGTCTTTGCTCGCCAGAGATCGGAGTTTGGTGGTGAATTTAGTTGCCGAGTCCATGTCATTGGAGGCAGGAAGGGAGGAGAATTGTGGCCGTGGGGTCAATGAACCAACGGTGGCATTGATGTACTCTATGATTGCTGTGATTGTGGTGCTATCGGAGGCAATGCTGTTGGTGCTCGCATAGGCCGAAGCTGCCATGTAGTAGCAATTGTTGGTGGAATTAGTAACTGGTTGGTTGACCTTCAGGAGGAGGTCCATGGTCTGGCCCGACGTGATTATGATGAACTCGGTCATAAAGGGTTTGGTGTAGCTCGCATAGGTGCCGACCATCGTGAGCTGGTGTCTGGCGATGGCCAAGAAGAGCTTCTCGTTGAGGGCTGCATTTACCACTTGGAGGAGGTAGGTCTTGCCATACTCTACCAAGGCCTTGAATGTCCCCATATTTGTGTATACATATGGAGAGAGAGAGAGAGAGAGAGAGAGAGAGAGAGGTAAACAAGTGTGAGACAAAAGGATAAGATAGAGCACTACTGCAGGCATGACAGGTGGTAGGAATTTACCAGCTGGTTTGGAGCAGTTGTAGAGAACGTCTGATTGGCCGTTGATGGTGAAGGATAAAACTTTTATGGTTGGACCGACCGTGGAAGAGGGTTCCAATAATTCATCGTAAGTTTAACTTCACTCGGGCGTTTAGTTTTTTTTCTTTTCTTCTTTTTTGTTCCCTGAATTTTTTCTTGATTGGAGCTTATAGATGTCTACGCGCGTTATGGTCACTATGATGGGCTGGCTTAATTGCTACATGATGCATGATATATAGATAGTTTCGAATCTTGCGTATATCTTTCTCATGGTCCATGATGATTGCTTAAATAATATTGCTGCAGACAGAAGAAGCTTCATACATGCGTCCCTGTCACACCAAAAAAATCCTGACGGCGAACGGCTAGTTTTCGGGGCCAACCATCGAAGCAAGAAAGGGGGACACCGTTATGGGCAGAGTTTACAACCGTGCATGGTGTAACATTAAAATCCATTGGTACCTCTCAAAATCTTCGAGCACTTTAATATTTGAAACTACATGCTAAATGAACTACGTACCACTTTACCCAAAAAAAAAAAACACTACGTATCGTGTTCCTATATATGATGGACCATCATCGATTGGCACCATATATTAAATAATTCTGGGTACATTATATTCCAGACATGGCGTGGAGCAGCCTGGGAACCCCTGGTCCGACAGGCCAGAGTACAAATGCTATACTCTGCACGAAGATTTGAGACGTTCTAATGGATTGTAATGTTATACTCTGCACGGTTGTAAACTCTACCCATAACAGTGTCACCCTTTCTTGCTTCGATGGTTGGCCCCGGGAGCTGGCCGTTCACCATCAGGATTTTCTTGGTGTGACAGAGACGCATGTATGAAGCTTCTTCTATCTGCAGCAATATTATTTAAGCAATCATCATAGACCATAGGAAAGATATACGCATAATTCGAAACTATCTATATATCATGCATCATGCAGCAATTAAGCCACCCATCATAGTGACCGTAACGCGCGTAGACATCTATAAGCTCCAAACAAGAAAAAATTCAGGGAATAAAAAAAGAAAAAGAAAAAAAAAACCAAACATAAGCTAGCCATATGAGCATGTGTTCAGATTGTATATATGTGAATCTTTTTTCCAAAAAATCTATTTTCGTATGGAAAACCTCAAATGGCAAAATTGATGAAGTTAAACTTACGACAAAGCCATAATGACGAGTCATAACCGAAACTGAGATAGCAAGTGGATTGTATAACACCATAAACCTGAATAGCTGCATGATGGAGAACCTTAGGATGCCTATAACTTGATAGGAGTGAATGGAAGAGAGAGAAGTTTGCTCTGTGTGCTGTTTGGCCTTTGAGACATCCACCATCGGGTATTTATAGAGGTAACCGCTTGCATGCATCGCTGCAGATTTTGCGTCAGGATAAATGGCCTAGTCATTTGCATTATCTAATTACCCTAGGATAAATGGCCCAGTCATTCGCATTATCTAATTACCCCAGGCTTGGATATGCATGACATGCTATCAAAAGTATTAATGACTTTTTTTTTTGGAAAGTTAAATTATTTTAGTATCAATAGAAATTTCTCAAAATAGAAACGTGCATTGAGTTCGCTCGCTCTCTCTCGTAGATATGCTTTATGAACAAAAAAAAAAATAATAATAAAAAATTAAACGCCTAAGAGAGGTTAAACTTATGACGAATTATAGGAATCCTCTTGCAGAAGCTCCACGCTGAGCGATAGATTTGGATGTATTGAAACTAACCAGAAGACATAAAATTCCAAATGATGGCTCACATGAACATGCTGTGTGGTAGGCAATTCATCAAACACGCTAAAGGCATGATGCAATCCTGGGAAAATGATCGAGAAAGCCAGAGAGAAAATCAGATCTGATGAGATCGAACAGGTAGATGACAAAAATATTTGGGGCATTTAGATTCTTCTTGAGAAGAAAAGATTTCTCATGATCAAATTGGACGGCATCTGTTAAATTTTTTTATGTGATAATATAAAGAGATTGTAATAGGCGAGATAGAAAGAAGCAAGAGAAGGCACTCATTGGCCCGTGTTACCATGTAGAAGAGCGAGAGTGCGGAAAGCTCCAATTCTAATTTCATCTCGTCTGACGAAGAAGTGAAAGGAGAGGTTCAGATCATTTTTGCGATCAATTCTTTAATAAAAAATAAAAATAATTAGTAATTAATTTTTAATAAAAAGTTTCAAAATAATTAGAGATCGATTTTAACGATCGATTTTATGAATAAAAAAATTTTAAAATAATTAACGATCGATTTTACAAACCGATTTCTTAGTAAAAAATTTGAAAATAGTTATCCGCTGAGGATTGACAGTGAGCTGGTGAGGATCGATAATGAGCTGATGAGTTGACCGCATGCATCGACTCGTACCAATCGTTCCAGATGCAGATGATGGAGCATTTGGTGCAAATGGAGTAGATGATGGAACTGATGAGACAGTAGTAGGCCGATCCGTCATGCTACACCCATTCTCCTTCTTTAGATACTGATGCTTGACAGCCAGCGACTTATTTTTATACTTTTTCATTTTTATTTAAATCTCTTATAATTATTAATTTTTTTATAATTATAATTTAATATACTAAAATGATCAAATTTATTTATGGATTTACCGTGTGAATTTTTTATTTTTATTTTATAGATTATAAATCTAAAACACTAAAAATATAAATTAAAAATATATATTTATAAATTATTTTTTAAAAAATATTATATTTTAATTAGTGATGAAATTATTTGCGATGAAATTTATGTCTTAAATAACTTTATTTGCGATGGTAGGTTTCCATCATCAATAATTTATTTTTTTTTAAATTTAAATTATTTAAAAATTATTTATGATGGAATATTTTCATTGTAAATAATATTTTTGACGATGAAAATATTTATGATGGAACTTATTCATCATAAAAAATAATTTATTTGTTAAAAAAATATTAAATTTATTGATTAGATTATTTATGATAGAAATTATCATCGTAATAATTTTATTTATGATAAAAATATTTTATTTGCAACAAAAATTTCCATCGTAAATAATTTTAAACATAAAAATTTTTTGTGACAAAAATTATTCATCACAAAAAAGAATTATTAGCGATGAAATTATTGTTTCCATCGCAAATATTATCTACGACCATATTTTTAATGGACTAATTATTAGCGATGAAATTTTCATATAAATAAGTATTTACGATAGAAATTTAGTATTTGCGATACTTTTTTTGCTTTCCAAATATTCCTTTTGTTGTAGTGCCCGCACGCCACACCCCGACCCCCTTCCCCTCGCCCTCGATGGCCTCCGCTGCTCCCCAGCCATCTGTGCCTCCGGCACCTCCACCCTCCTACACCGCCTCCTCCCACCCACCTGCATCGCCTCCTGGCCCCAGTGAACCCCGCATCTGCCCGTCGTGCCTCCAGGCACCGCACCTCGCCCCCCCAGCGAACTCGTACTCGCTCGTCGTGCCTCCGACATTGCACTCCGAGCCCCCGAATGCCCGCACTGCCCACGACTCCACCACCCGTGCCTCTTCTCCAGGATCCCGTTACCTGGAGGATGACACCACTGCACCGCTTTCCCTCCACGATGTCGTCTTCAGCATCGTCGGCTTTGCCCCAGCTCTAGCCGCGGTAACTGGGAGTCCTTCACCTACGGCGATGGTCGAGGGCCATGCACGGATACGTCTGGCTCGATGACCGCATCGCCCACCCTTGGGCGCCTCCCTCCACCCGCGCTCTACCCTCGGTCCACATCTCCGGGGGCATCTCCCTCCTCATCCAGCTTCATTGGGGAGGTTGAGGAGGAGGCCGCTGGGGAGGAGGAGATGGAGGAGGCTGTCGGGAAAGAGGAGGAGGAAGCGGAGGAGGAGGTTAAGGAGGAGGCTGCGTGAGGTGGAGGGTGGGGAAGAGGGCAGTTTCATCCAAAAATTTATTTTACAAGATTACCAAGTAGTGGTAATCTGGATAGCCATCCCTTTCTTTGATGATCCAAATTACTTCATGGGAGGTAATCTCCATTACCAAGCCAAATGGCATACCAAACGTGGTAATCTAGTGGGGCTCCTTTAAATTACCAGCAATCTGGATAGATCGCCAACTACCAAACTTAATCTAAGTGGAAACTCGTTATCATTAAAAAGTATATTTTTCTTTTTTGGTAAAACTATAAAATATTGGATGTTTAAAATAATAATTCATCTCGATAGTATTTGGTTGCCCTTATTCTCTATGGAATAAAAGCTTATTCCTATTTATTCCCCAACACTAATATATTCCTGATGGGCCCTATAGGTTTAGCTATTTCGGTCAACAAGCATTAATTGTGCATTAATGCACCATATTCCCATCTACCCTTGAATAAGCTATTCTATGTTGAACTATGGAATAGCTTATTCTAGGATCCTTAATGAGAAATAATTGCCACTTATTCTAGATTAGGGAATAACGTGCCCTTATTCCCAATGGATCCTGCAGATTTCCAAACCAAATACTAATATGGGGAATATCTATTTAGGGGAGTTTGTATTCCTATTTGAGGAATATTTTAGGACTACCAAACACTACCCTCATGAATAAGTTTAAAGACATTATATCCCAATTAATTTTCTACTTTGAGATAATTATGGCTGCTTTTGATGGGACCTTCATGTCGCCAAATATGCTCTTGAAAGGATACTTCTTCGATCTATGTGCTAATAGCTAAATTGCACGTGTTCATAAAGCAATTCATATTTCGAGCTAAATGATAACGAATTGAGAATAATGCATAGAGTTACGAACATCTTAATTATAATTGAAATGATAAGTGAATGGAATGATAAAACATTAGTGAAACAAATTCATCTTCAAATCCCCATGTGAAACAGAGAGTATATCGCTGCCTTTTATTTATAGTCTTCTACTAACATGAAAAGAACAAATCTTCATTGTGGTACCTAACTTGAATAATATGAAAGAAACCAATATTTTCTAGACCTATGATTTGTATCAATCTTCTAACAAGGAGGCATGCTTGGAGGCGGAGGCAGCCAACCCGAGCTTGTGGGCCAGCACATTCTTTACTATGAACACAATGTCCATCTCTTAAATGAGATGGTGTTCCAAGTGGCAGTGCATGAACCATACACCTGAACAAATGTATTCAAAGTGGATAAATAGAAATACAAAGAAAATATAATGAAAATTATTTTCACATTAGGAAAAAGAACTAAGAAAAGAACCAAATTAACTCACCAGGGTTTGTGGCCCTGAATCTGATGGCGGCCACCCACTCTCGGGCACTGCAACAGTGTTCTCAAATGGGGGGTCCACCAATATAGGTCGTCGGGTCCTTATCATTGTCATAATTTTCGAACCCCCTTCCCACCACGTAGAAGCATAGCCATGCAAGTGAATGGGATGGTTCAACACTGCCAAAAGGTTGGTCCCTGGAACGTGAGAAAATATTCATATCATATTTACAACAAACCAATAAGAAATCAGAATCAATAAAATACAAAGATAGTGTAGATATCATTCACATGAATCAATGAAATACATTAGATTCGATAAAATATAGGGATTTTTATTGATTTGTGACAAATATGATGGTATCACGTTGCAACAATATTTTTTCATGGAACACATCTCCATGCTAGTATTGTACTCCAGGATCCTGACTTCCGCCGCAGTCTTTGGAAACAACAAGCTCTTGGGCAGTTATCGCCGGTGAAGTTGAAGTAGAATGGTGGCTCACTGAAAATCCTGTCCCATATACCCCATGGATAACCCGATAGTAGGCCTCAAGGACATCGATCGTGGAGCGACAAAGCTTATGTTGTTAAGACTAGCAGCCAGTCGATTTCCGTCGGGCCCCTGGCACGAGCGATTCGGGTATAAAATCTCATTGACGGCTATGGTGATAACGATCCATTCGTCGATGGTTTGCGGGACATGGATCGGATGGTCTTTGCTCGCCAGAGATCGGAGTTTGGTGGTGAATTTAGTTGTCAAGTCCATGTCGATGGAGGCAGGGAGGGAGGAGAATTTGGCCATGGGGTCAATGAATCGGCGGTGGCATTGATGTACTCTATGATTGCTGTGATTGTGGTGCTATCGGATGATGCTGTTGGTGCTCGCATAGGCTGAAGCTGCCATGTAGTAGCAATTGTTGGTGGAATTAGTAACTGGTTGGTTGACCTTCAGGAGGAGGTCCATGGTTGGCCCGACGTGATTATGATGAACTCGGTCATGAAGGGTTTGGTGTAGCTGCATCGGTACGACCACCGTGGAGCTGGTGTCTGGTGATGGCCAAGAAGTGCTCCTCGTTGAGGGCTGCATTGACCACTGGAGGAGGTAGGTCTTGCCATACTCTACCAAGGCCTTGAATGTCCCCATATTTGTGTATACATATGAGAGAGAGAGAGAGAGGTAAACAAATGTGAGACAAAAGGATAAGATAGAGCACTACTGCAGGCATGACAGGTGGTAGGATTTACCAGCTGGTTTGGAGCAGTTGTAGAGATCACCTGATTGGCCGTTGATGGTGAAGGATAAAACTTTTATGGTTGGACCGACCGTGGAAGAGGGTTCCAATAATTCGTCATAAGTTTAACTTCAACTCGGGGATTTAGTTTTTTTCTTTTTCTTTTTCTTTTTTTTGTTCCCTGAATTTTTTCCTTGATTGGAGCTTATAGATGTCTACGCACGTTATGGTCACTATGATGGGCTGGCTAATTGCTACATGATGCATGAATATATAGATAGTTTCGAATCATGCGTATATCTTTCTCATGGTCATGATGATTGCTTAAATAATATTGCTGGCAGATAGAAGAAGCTTCATACACGCATCCCTGTCACACTCAAGAAAATCTACGGCGAACGGTCAATTTCTCGGGGCCTAACCATCGAAGCAAGAAAGGGTGACACCGTTATGGGCAGAGTTTACAACCGTGCAGGTGTAACATTACAATCCATTGGTACCTCTCAAAATCTGCGAGCACTTATAATATTTGAAACTACATGCTAAATGAACTACGTACCACTTTACCCAAAAAAAAAACACTACGTATCGTGTTCCTATATATGATGGACCATCATCGATGGCACCATATATTAAATAATTCTGGGTACATTATATTCCAGGCATGGCGTGGAGCAGCCTAGGAACCCCTGGTCCGATAGGCCGGAGTACAAATGCTATACTCTGCACAAAGATTTGAGACGTTTCAACGGATTGTAATGTTATACTCTGCACGGTTGTAAACTCTGCCCATAACAGTGTCACCCTTTCTTGCTTCGATGGTTGGCCCCGGGTGCTGGCCGTTCACCATCAGATTTTCTTGGTGTGACAGAGACGCGTGTATGAAGCTTCTTCTATCTGCAGCAATATTATTTAAGCAATCATCATAGACCATGGGAAAGATATACGCATGATTCGAAACTATCTATATATCATGCATCATGCAGCAATTAAGCCAGCCCATCATAATGACCGTAACGCGCGTAGACATCTATAAGCTCCAACAAGAAAAATTCAGGGAAAAAAAAGAAAAAGAAAAAAAAACTAAACATAAGCTAGCCATATGAGCATATGTTTCAGATTGTATATATGTGAATCTTTTTCTAAAAAATCTATTTTCGTATGGAAAACCTCAAATGGCAAAATTGATGGAGTTAAACTTACGACAAAGCCATAATGGCGAGTCATAACCGAAACTGGATAGCAAGTGGACTGTATAACACCATAAACCGAACAACTGCATGATGGAGAACCTTAGGATGCCTATAACTTGATAGGAGGAATGGAAGAGAGAGAAGTTTGCTCTCTGTGCTGTCTGGCCTTTGAGACATCCACCATCGGGTATTTATAGAGGCAACCGCTTGCATGCATCGCTGTAGATTTTGCATCAGGATAAATGGCCTAGTCATTCGCATTATCTAATTACCCTAGGATAAATGGTCCAGTCATTCGCATTATCTAATTACCCCAGGCTTGGATATGCATCACATGCTATCAAAAGCATTAATGACTTTTTTTTTGGAAAGTCAAATTATTTTAGTATCTATAGAAATTTCTCAAAATAAAAACGTGCGTTGAGTTCGCTCGCTCTCTCTTGTAGATATGCTTTATGAACAAAAAAAAAAAAGGAAAAAAAATTAAACGCCCAAGAGAAGTTAAACTTATGACGAATTTTAGGAATCCTCTTGCAGAAGCTCCACGCTAAGCGATAGATTTGGATGAATTGAAACTAACCAGAAGACATAAAATTCCAAATGATGGCTCACATGAACATGCTGTGTGGTCAGGCAATTCATCAAACACGCTAAAGGCATGATGCAATCCTAGGAAAATGACGAGAAAGCCAGAGAGAAAATCAGATCTGACGAGATCGAACAGGTAGATGACAAAAATATTTGGGGCGTTTAGATTCTTCTTGAGAAGAAAAGATTTCTCACGATCAAATTGGACGGCATCTGTTAAATTTTTTATGTGATGATAGAAAGAGATTGTAATAGGCGAGAGCATAGACAAAGAAGGGGAAAAAATAAAATCTGAGGCAATAGAAAGAAGCAAGAGAAGGCACTCATTGGCCCCTGTTACCGTGTAGAAGAGCGACAGTGTGGAAAGCTCCAATTCTAATTTCATCTCGTCTGACGGAGAAGTGAAAGGCGCGGTTCAGATCATTTTTGCGATCAATTCTTTAATAAAAAATAAAAATAATTAGTAATTAATTTTTAATAAAAAATTTTAAAAATAATTAGAGATAGATTTTATGATCAATTTTATTAATAAAAAAATTTTAAAATAATTAACGACCGATTTTGCAACCGATTTTTAATAAAAAATTTAAAAATAATTATCTGCTGAGGATCGATAGTGAGCTGATGAGTTGACCACATGCATCGACTACCAATCATTCCAGATGCAGATGATGGAGCATTTGGTGCAAATGGAGTAGATGATGGAACTGATGAGAGCAGTAGGCCGATCCGTCATGCTATACCCGTTCTCCTTCTTAGATGCTGATGCTTGACAGCCAGCGATTTATTTTTATACTTTTTCATTTTTATTTTGAATCTCTTAATTATTAATTTTTTTTATAATTATAATTTAATATACTAAAATGATCAAATTTATTTATGAATTTACTGTGTGAATTTTTTATTTTTATTTTATAGATTTTAAATCTAAAATACTAAAAATATAAATTAAAAAATATATATTTATAAAATTATTTTTAAAAAAATATTATATTTTAATTAGTGATGAAAGTATTTTTCGATGAAATTTATGTCTCAAATAACTTTATTTGCGATGGTAGGTTTCCATCATAAATAATTTACTTTTTTAAATATAATTTTTAAAAAAAATATATGTTGAATATTTTCATTGTAAATAATATTTTTGACGATGAAAATATTTATGATGGAACTTATTCATCGTAAAAAGATAATTTATTTTTTAAAAAATATTAAATTTATTGATTAATTATTTATGATAGAAATTTTAATCGTAAATAATTTTATTTATGATAAAAATATTTTATTTGCAACAAAAATTTTATCATAAATAATTTAAAGTATAAAAATTTTTTGTGACAAAAATTATTCATCACAAAAAAAGAATTATTAGCGATGAAATTGTTGTTTCCATCGCAAAATTTATCTGCGATCATATTTTTAACGACTAATTATTAGTGATGAAATTTTTATCATAAATAAGTATTGTGATAGAAATTTAGTATTTACGATACTTTTTTTACTTCGCAAATATCTCTTTTTATTGTAGTGCCCGCACGCCACACCCCGATCCCCTTCCCCTCGCCCTCGATGGCCTCCACTGCTCCCCAGCCATCTGTGCCTCCGGCACCGCCACCCTCCTGCATCGCCTCCTCCCACCCACCTGCATCGTCTCCTGGCCCTCAGTGAACCTGCATCCGCCCGTCGTGCCTCGGCACCCGCCCCCCGCGAACCCGCACTCGCTCGTCGTGCCTCCGGCACTGCACCCCGACCCCCGAATGCCTGCACTGCCCCACGACTCCACCACCTGTGCCTCTTCTCAGGATCTCCCTACCTAGAGGACGACACCACCGCACCGCTTTCCCTCCATGATGTCGTCTTCAGCATTGTCGGCTCTGCCCTGCTCTAGCCGTGGTACTGGGAGTCCTCCGCCTGGTGGCGGCCGAGGGCCATGCACGGACATCTGGCTCAATGACCGCATTGCCCACCCTCGGAGCGCCTCCCTCGCCCACGCTCTAGCCTCGGTCTGCATCTCCGGGGCCATCTCCCCCCTCATCCAGCTCCATTGGGGAGGTTGAGGCGGAGGCCGCTGGGAGAGAAGGATGATGGAGGAGACCGTCGGGAAAGAGGAGGAAGCAGAGGAGGAGGTTGAGGAGGAGGCCACGTGGGTGGAGGGTGGGGAAGACGGCAGTTTCATCAAATTTTTTTTTACAAGATTACCAAAGTAGTGGTAATCTGAATTGCCATCCCTCTCCTTGATAATCCAAATTACCTCATGGAGGTAATCTGGATTACCTGATAATCTGCATTACCAAGCCAAACGGCATACTAAACGTGGTAATCTAGTGGGGCTCCTTTAAATTGCCAGCAATCTGGATAGATTGCCAGCTACCAAACTAAACCTAAGTGGAAACTTGATATCATTAAAAAGTATATTTTTCTTGTTTGGTAAACTAAAACACTGGATGTTTAAATAATAATTCATCTCGGTAGTATTTGGTTGCCCTTATTCTCTATGGAATAAAGGCTTATTCCTATTTATTCCCCGAACACTACATATATTCCTGATGGGCCCTATAGGTTTAGCTATTTCGGTCAACAAGCATTAATTGTGCATTAATTGCACCTTCTTCCCACCTACCTTGAATAAGCTATTCTATGTTGAACTATGGAATAGCTTATTCTAGATCCTTAGTGAGAAATAATTGCCACTTATTCTAGATTAGGGAATAACGCTGCCTTATTCCCAATGGATCCTGCAGATTTCCAACCAAACACTAATTGGGGAATATCTATTCTAGGGGAGTTTGTATTCCTATTTGAGGAATATTTTTAGGACTACCAAACACTACCCTCATGAATAAGGTTAAAGACATTATATCCCAATTAATTTTCTACTTTGATTAATTATGGCTGCTTTTGATGGGACCTTCATGTCGCCAAATATGCTCTTGAAAGGATACTTCTTCGATCTATGTGCTAATAGCTAAATTGCACGTGTTCATAAAAGCAATTCATATTTCGAGCTAAAATGATAACGAATTGAGATAATGCATAGAGTTACGAACATCTTAATTATAATTGAAATGATAAGTGAATGGAATGATAAAACATTAGTGAAACAAATTCATCTTCAAATCCCCATGTGAAACAGAGAGTATATCGCTGTCCTTTTATTTATAGTCTTCTACTAACATGAAAAGAACAAATCTTCATTGTGGTACCTAACTTGAATAATATGAAAGAAACCAATATTTCTAGACCTATGATTTGTATCAATCTTCCAACAAGGAGGCATGCTTGGAGGCGGAGGCAGCCAACCGAGCTTGTGGGCCAGCACTATTCTTTACTATGAACACAATGTCCATTCTCTAATTGAGATGGTGTTCCAAGTGGCAGTGTATGAACCATACACCTGAACAAATGTATTCAAAGTGGATAAATAGAAATACAAAGAAAATATAATGAAAATTATTTTCACATTAGGAAAAAGAACTAAGAAAAGAAGCCAAAATTAACTCACCAGGGTTTGTGGCCCTGAATCTGATGGCGGTCCACCCACTCTCGGGCACTGCAACAGTGTTCTCAAATGGGGGGTCCACCAATATAGGTCGTCGGGTCCTTATCATTGTCATAATTTTCGAATCCCCTTCCCACCACGTAAAAGCCGTAGCCATGCAAGTGAATGGGATGGTTCAATGCTGCCAAAAGTTGGTCCCCTGGAACATGAGAAAATATTCATATCATATTTAAACAAACCAATAAGAAATCAGGAATCAATAAAATACAAAGATAGTGTAGATATCATTCACGTGAATCAACGAAATACATTAGATTCGATGAAATATAGGGATTTTTATTGATTTGTGACAAATATGATATGGTATCACCGTTGCAACGAATTTTTTTCATGAACACCATCTCCACACTAGTATTATACTCCAGGACCTGACTTCTGTCGCAATTTTGGAAAAACAAGCTCTTGGCAGTTATCGCCGGTGAAGTTGAAGTAGAATGGTGGCTCACTCAGAAACCTTGTCTCATATACCCCATGGATAACCCGATAGTAGGCCTCAAGGACATCGATCCGTGGAGCGACAAAGCTTATGTTGTTTAAGACTAGCAGCTAGATTTCTGTCGGGCCCTTGGCACGAGCGATTCGGTATAAAATCTCATTGATGGCTATGGTGATGATGATCCGTTCATGATAGTTTGTGGGACATGGATCAGATGGTCTTTGCTTCACCAGAGACCGGAGTTTGGTGGTGAATTTAGTTGCGAGTCCATGTCGTTGGAGGCAGGAGGGAGGAGAATTGTGGCCGCACGTCGATGAACCGGTGTGGCATTGATGTACTCTATGATTGCTGTGATTGTGGTGCTATCGGAGGTGATGCCGTTGGCGCTTCGCATAGGTCGAAGCTGCCATGTAGTAGCGATTGTTGGTGGAATTAGTAACTGGTTGGTTGACCTTCAGGAGGAGGTCCATGGTCTAGCCCGATGTGATTATGATGAACTCGGTCATGAAGGATTTGGTGTAGCTCAGCATCGGATGTCGACCGCACTGTGAGCTGGTGTCCAGCGATGGGAAGAAGAAAGCTCCTCGTTGAGGGCTTGCATTGACCACTCGAAGGAGGTAGGTCTTGCCATACTCTACCAAGGCCTTGAATGTCCCCATATTGTGTGTATACATATAGAGAGAGAGAGAGAGAGAGAGAGAGGTAAACAAATGTGAGACAAAAGGATAAGATAGAGCACTACTGCATGCATGACAGGTGGCAGGGATTTACCAGCTGGTTTGGAGCAGTTGTAGAGATCGCCTGATTGGTCGTTGATGGTGAAGGAAAAACTTTTATGGTGGACCGACCATGGAAGAGGGTTCCTATAATTCGTCGTAAGTTTAACTTCACTTGGGCATTTCAGTTTTTTTCTTTTTCTTTTTTTGTTCCCTCAAATTTTCCTTGATTGGAGCTTATAGATGTCTACGCGCGTTATGTCACTATGATGGCTGGCTTAATTACTACATGATGCATGATATATAGATAGTTTCGAATCATGCGTATATCTTTCCCATGTCCATGATGATTGCTTAAATAATATTGCTGCAGATAGAAAAAGCTTCATACATGCGTCCCTGCTAGCAATCTGGATAGATTGCCAGCTACCAAACTAAACCTAAGTGGAAACTTGATATCATTAAAAAGTATATTTTTCTTGTTTGGTAAACTATAAAACACTGGATGTTTAAATAATAATTCATCTCGGTAGTATTTGGTTGCCCTTATTCTCTATGGAATAAAAGCTTATTCCTATTTATTCCCCAAACACTAGATATATTCCTGATGGGCCCTATAGGTTTAGCTATTTCGGTCAACAAGCATTAATTGTGCATTAATTGCACCTTATTCCCATCTACCTAGAATAAACTATTCTATGTTGAACTATGAAATAGCTTATTCTAGGTCCTTAATGAGAAATAATTACCACTTATTCTAGATTAGGGAATAACACTGCCTTATTCTCAATGGATCCTGCAGATTTCCAACCAAACACTAATATGGGGAATATCTATTCTAGGGGAGTTTGTATTCCCATTTGAAGAATATTTTTAGGACTACCAAAAACTACCCTCATGAATAAGTTTAAAGACATTATATCCCAATTAATTTTCTACTTTGAGATAATTATGACTGCTTTTGATGGCACCTTCGTGTCGCCAAATATGCTCTTGAAAGGATACTTCTTCAATCTATGTGCTAATAGCTAAATCGCACGTGTTCATAAAAGCAATTCATATTTCGAGCTAAAATGATAATGAATTGAGATAATGCATAGAGTTATGAATATCTTAATATAATTGAAATGATAAGTGAATGTAATGATAAAACATTAGTGAAACAAATTCATCTTCAAATCCCCTATGTGAAACAGAGAGTATATCGCTGCCCTTTTACTTATAGTCTTCTACTAACATGAAAAGAAACAAATCTTCATTGCGGTACCTAACTTGAATAATATGAAAAAAACCAATATTTCTAGACCTATGATTTGTATCAGATCATCTAACAAGGAGGCATGCTTGGAGGCAGAGGCAGCAACCGAGCTTGTGGGCCAGCACTATTCTTTACTATGAACACAATGACCATTCTCTAACTAAGATGGTGTTCCAAGTGGCAGTGCATGAACCATAAACCTGAACAAATGTATTCAAAGTGGATAAATAGAAATACAAAAAAAATATAATGAAAATTATTTTCACATTAGGAAAAAGAACTAAGAAAAAAAACCAAATTAACTAACCAGGCTTTGTGGAATCTGATGGCGGCCCACCCACTCTCGGGCACTGCCAATGGGGGGTCCACCAGTATAGATCGCCGAGTCCTTGTCATTGTCATAATTTTCGAACCCGCTTCCCACCACATAGAAGCTGTAGCCATGCAAGTGAATGGGATCGTTCAATGCTGCCAAAAGGTTGGTCCCCTGGATCATGAGAAAATATTCATATCATATTTACAACAAACCGATAAGAAATCAGGAATCAATAAAATACAAAGATAGTGTAGATATCATTCATGTAAATCAATGAAATACATTAAGATTCGATGAAATATAGGAATTTTTATTGATTTGTGATAAATATGACGTGGTATCACCATTGCAAAAATTTTTTCATGAAACACCATCTCCACGCTAGTATTGTACTCCAGATCCTGACTTTCGTGCAGTCTTTGGAAACAACAAGCTCTTGGGCAGTTATCGCTGGTGAAGTTGGAGTAGAATGGCGGTTCACTCGGAAACCCTATCCCATATACCCCGTGGATAATTTGGTAGTAGGCCTCAAGGACATCGATCCGTGGAACGACAAAGCTTATGTTGTTAAGACTAGTGGCCAGTCGGTTTCCGTCGGGCCCCTGGCACGAGCGATTCGGGTATAAAATCTCGTTGACGGCTATGGTGATGATGATCCGTTCGTCGATAGTTTGCGGGACATGGATCAGATGGTCTTTGCTCGCCAGAGACCAGAGTTTGGTGGTGAATTTAGTTGCCGAGTCCATGTCGTTGGAGGCAGGGAGGGAAGAGAATTGTGGCCGCATGGTCAATGAGCCGATGGTGGCATTGATGTACTCTATGATTGTTGTGATTGTGGTGCTATCGGAGGCGATGCCATTGGTGCTCACATAGGCCGAAGCTGCCATGTAGTAGCGATTATTGGTGGAATTAGTAACTGGTTGGTTGACCTTCAGGAGGAG